>NC_051154.1:137454566-137537066 GCF_013339745.2 Dermacentor silvarum
CTTATTCATTAAAACACAAATTTTGAGCATACCAGAGTTTCTCAGTTTGGATGTTTTCATTCAGCAGGTGGCGTTAAAGACCCACGCATACGCGCCCGCAGGTATGCGCAAACACGACTCCCGAAGCTGTTTTTGAAGGGGCTTGCTTATTTGCACGCCAGAACCGCTACTTTGTTGACGCACACTCGTGCCTGGTCAACTCCAGTGACAGCGTGATTAGCAGTGGCAGTCTGCAGTGTGTTTGTTTGCGGAAGCGGCGGTATCGGCGGCTTTCCTTTCCGGCTTTCTAAGTAACGTCAATATTATTCTAGTCCTGCTTTCCACGTAGCCTGCTGTGAGCGATGAGACGACTAATGCAATTGTTAGTGTTCTTGTGCGGTAGCGTTGGTCGTTGAAGTCAGAAAGATGTTTGGTGTAGTGCGCGCAGCACCAGACAGGCTCCGCGATTTATAGAAAGCTCAGTAGCCGAAACCTTGCCGCTTTGTCACGTGATAACCACCGACACATCATGCGTTGTTTCAGGCTTATAATTTCCTGCTGACAACCACAGACGACCTGCATTGGTGTATATAGAGGTTAAGATACGTCACCACTGGCACAAGTCGCACAGAACCGTTCGAAGATTAGCATGACGCACGCATTATCCCTCACACTTATCTCATTCGTCAACGGGACACAAGCAGCGCCAACGATCATTTTGGAACGCGCAAATATAATATATCTGTGTACCTTCCTTCAGCACGTCGTCATGCATTCCTGCGTCAGAAACAGCGTCTAGGGCGCACACAGTTTTGTACGTCAGTGAAAACGGTGAAAGAGTTTCGTCAAGAGCACACTCGCCTCGCTACTTGCGCGCCTCAGAAGAAGGTTTGTGTTCGGAACACGTCTACGCTTTACGTTTATTTATCCAAATGCAGCAAGACGATCGTCACTATGATGAATAATCACGGACAGGATTTACATATTAAAAAAAGTTTTGTGAAGACGAACCCAGGTTCGCAATGAAAATGCCAGGAAATCAGCGATGTCGCAACGTGTACCCTGAATTACCTAACAAGAACGTCTAATACAGTTTTTCTTTTTTTTCCTTGCCTTAGGCTTCCACTTCCAACACGCCCCAGCCACCTCCGCAATGATTGGTTCTTGAAGTCATTTGCAGTACCTCCAAAAACTACTTTACCAACAGGTGGTCCTGGCAGCATTTTGAATACCGTGAATGTTTTATCAAACACCGCCATCAGCCGTTCCACCTGAAACCTGGAATAACAACTTCTGAGGGCTTTATTCACCCCTTCCCCTTAATTAAGTGACCGCAACATCAAAGCTGGCTCAACTGCGGCCGGACAGCCAAAAATAACAGTCTCATATGACGTGAGGTAACAGCGTTGTTCGCTTCCCTCTCTTATCGTCGTGTTAATATAGGAACAACCTTGATATCGGATGGCAATTCTAATAATGAAGGGGCGGAACTTAGAAAATGTGAAGAGGGACCCTGAACAGACGTGAGGATAGCCATAAAAGAAATAGTATGAACAAGTGGTCAGGGTATTTTGTTGGTGTCAAACAAGGGTAACACTGTGGGGGGCTACCCATGTGCCACTGCGTATGGATTAGTTAATGCGGCGCGAGTCCGGCCAGGGTGCCCACCACCGGAGGGTTCCATTTATAAACGTAGCCCACAGATCCCTCGCCCACGACTTCGCCCGTTATTTTCTGAGCGCCTGGCATCCCTGGTGCTTGAAGCGACGAGACTAGCCGGAGCCACACTTTGGTAGTCCACTTCCTATAGTACAAGAACGCGGATCTGCAGTTGTTAAATCAGTGCTATAAATAGTGATGTTCCGGACCCATCTGACATCTCCTTCTCCTTGTATATAGTTGTCTATCACACGTTTCACTACTACACTGCGGTGAAGTCATCATCACACCCCCACATTACAAGCATTATATGACACCTTGTGGCAGACAGCACCAGTTATGGCCCACTTTCTTTATTAGAGTTAAAAATTTCAGGCTCACGCTATTGAAAGAAATCCAGCCCTCAGCAGCGTGTTAATCTTTACGGGCCTTAGACATCGGATCTCTTGAGCATTTCATTAAAGGTTAACAAACAAGTGGTTCAAGCACTCCACCTACAGGTTTGCACCTCACGGGCCAGCAGCCACAGTGCGATATTTTCGCGCCAATCCCAGGCGCTCTGTCACAAGCCTCGCGGCACTCCTCGACAGCGTCAACATCCTCGTACCTCCACATTTATTGGGGCTGTTCCAGAAATCAGAAACATTCCTAACCATCTCCACTCATTTAGCAGCCGCCTCAGCGGTGCGTCACGGGTTAAAGTATCCAGCTTTCCACAAAAAATCAGCGACGACAGACCGTACTTCACTGCAGAGCACCACTCCAACAACAGCAGTAAGAACAAAGAAAGCCCGCGGCAAGAAATCTCTATGAACCTGCAGTGCCATCGCGACTCAACCACAGACGAATCTTTGAGTTCAGTTACACTGTACTTCACATGGATGGTACCGGGCGAGTTGGTCTTATTATTTTAATACCTTTTCAGTTCATTTTTTCATTGTTGTTCATATAGTATATATGTCACGTTTAGTTTCCAATACAGCTGAAGTTGTTAGACAGTGCTTGTGCCGTCCTTCTCTTTCTAAATACGAATGTACTACGTTGCTACTTTTGTCAATTTTTGCATTTGCGGTTTTTTTTTTTCTGTTTCTTTTTTTTTTATTATTGTAGACCTCAAAAGTCTTTGTCTTCGTGGTATTTGTGCGCGTGTTATTCTGGAAAGGGGCAGCCTCAACCTTTAACTGTGCCTTGGTACAGCCGCGGCGCTAACCTTCGACCTTTATCTACAGGGATTAACCAACACCAACTATAGGTGTCATATTTCAGGCTCACTGACTCATTAGTACGAAAAAAAGAAGGAACAGCTTGCCTCTTACTGGACATGGTTGTGTTGATGTCCTTATAAAGGGGTTAAACTATATATGCAATTCTCAAAGTGGCCAAAGTGTGAAGGCACAAGCGCTGCCGCAGAAGCTTTGCAGAACCCCAATGCTTCTGGTACAAGTGACTCGGCAGAATCTCAAGCATGATCAAAGACTGCTGATCATGCCTTGATCAAAGACTGCTGATCAAAGAAAGCATGATCAAAGCATATCGTTCTTCAGAAAATTGTATGTACTATTTATTAACCAATGCAGAACGAAACGCTGATGCGCGTTTTTTTTTTCATTTTCCCCAAAATCTGGAACCACGTTTATGACAATACGTCCAAAAATATTAACAATACCCTTTATGAGGAGCGAGAAAAAATAAGATCCGAGAGACTCGATTATCTGTTAGTTATAACCATATGCAGACAAGGGCCAATCGAGTCAAAAAGAGTCTAGGAGAAATAATTTTTATGTTGACCTTAAATGTAGACATAATAAGAACAATGCAAATGAAAGTTGAACGAAAAGAGAGCTTGCTGCCGGCGGGAGCGCCACACAGATCTTCCATATCACTCGAGTGGTGCTTTACCAATTATTTACCGCGTCTTATTACTTATACATTTCTGTTAAACACAATAATTGTTTCTGTGCATATGTTTCTGTTTCTTCGTTGTCTGTTTTATGCATATGGTTGTAATGAACCTTTATGAGGACTTATAGCATGGAAACCTATACTGAGCAACACTATTTGTACGCAGTAAACACTATAAATAGTGTTACAATGCACCGGAGAAACACCCGTCACGGCGGCTCAGTATACATATAGCTATGGAGGTCGGCTACTGAGAACGAGGTTGGGGGTTGGATTCCCGGCCCCGGCGGTCGCATTTCGATGGGCCCAGAAGGCAAGAATGCTTGTGTGCCGCGCTTTGAATGCACGTTAAAGAACCCCGGGTGGCTGAAATTAATCCGGAACACTTGCCGTCTTTTATTATCTACATGCCGTCTTTTGAGTGGATTTCGGGCGTTAAGCCCGATAGCTTAAAATTAGGGGTGCGCGAATATTCGAAAGTGCAAATAGGAATCAAATAGTTCTTGCTATTCGATTCATGTTCGATTAGAGAATTTACAATTCGAAGTTGCCTGATATTCGTTTCTTTCGAATATGTAAGCAATAAAAATACTTATTGGAGTCTCGAGGGAGGGAGATGTTAACACGAGTGAAGGCTGTTCTGAATAATTATGCAGCAGGAGAGACGCGGTTGTCGCGCAGATGTACCAGTTTCTGCGTGGACGCACGGGACAGATAACATCTGCTCCATAATATCCAGCCATTCAATATACAGGGTGTCCCAGCTGACGCTAGCCAAGCTCTTAAAAATAAAATACAGAATATGCGAGGACGCAACCAATACTATTCTGCCAGCAGTGACCACCAGGAGGAGTAACGCCTGGGACCGTTGGTATCCCGGCGCGCGGACGCGAACTCAGGCGGCTATTCTCATATTTCGCGCGACTTCTTTATAACGCGGGAAAAGTAATTACACGAGGCATAGCACGCTGAAAACAACTGGATCGGATGTTTTCAAACACAATTATTACTTTTCTGTCAAAATCGGCGTTTTCAATTTAGTAAATAAAATGTTCGTAAATTAATGTAATCTAATTTTTTGATAGTTCAGTTATGACAAAGAAATCCTCCTGGTGGGGGACGTCACTGCTGATAGAATACCATTGGTTGCGTCCTCGTATATTCTATATTTTATTTTTAAGAGCTTGGTTAACGTCAGCTGGGACACCCTGTAAATATATTGCTTTCGGGCAGCCTATGTTGTTGATTATTGAGTCATAGCATGCAATTTATTACTTGGATAGTCTCACCATGTTTGCGACCCTAAAGAGCATTGTGCGGCCCAGTAGCGTCATCCTTCTATCCTTCAACGAAGACAATACTCTACATGCAACTGGTGAGCTGCTGCTACATTATTTTATTACTTCCATTGCCATGATGTGTCAGATAATTGAATGGAGCTGTATTTCGCTTACAAGTTTCTTATTTGACCGAACCTGGCGGTTCCAATGGTATTACATGAATGCATCAAATAATAGAAATAAACGTCCTTTTTACACAGACACACTCCACGTAAATTTTATATTTAACTTCTGTTTTAGAAATAAGTTTAGAAAAAAATCAATTTAATGTTTCTAGGTCGCTTTTCTCGAATATGCGCATTAAATTTAATTCAAATATTTCACTACTTCAACACCTCTATTTAAAATATTTAAATCTTTTGCTGGGAGGAGCTTGCCAACTGTTCATTTCTTCGTTCGCATTGCAAAGTTTATTGCCCATCGCAGGAGTGAAGTATAAAATTCTCTTATGAGCCTGTGGTAGCATTAGCGTTAAAATGAAACTAATGGTCACATTATACAAGGTGTCCCAACTATCATGCACCAACATTTAAAAATATGCAGATGCCGCGTAGCTAGACAGAACCAAGGTAATGTTGTTTGCCGTCACTTGGAGATACTCAGATAATTTTATTGCATTCCGCCTAATGACATAATTAGTCTTAAGTAATTAATAAACTTCTCAAATATTATAATTAGATGAAAAGTTTCAACGAGAAAATTGTAGAGAAACATGAAAAACTGCCGATACAGCTCTCTGTGGCTCAGTGCGTGCTATACATAAAAGTGTTTTTCCGAGCATGAAAGAAGCCCGCGAATACACGCAAAGTGCCTCGGGCGGCCAGTCGCGCATCAATTTTGCGTGTATTTATCGCACAGTAAATCTTCGTGAAATTGTATACGATTTCACGAAGTTGTACTGCGCTAATTTTCTGTTGTGTTTTTTTTATTATGCAACTGGCGGTTTTTACTCAAGCTGTCAAACGTACCTCGCCTTAAGTGACGAAGGTCAATTAAGAAATTACTTCTGTCTAGGTATGTCATAGCTCTCTACCACCAAAACCTTGCTCCGGTCAAGGCAAAACAGCTGACATACTGAACCGTGCTAAAAAAAAAAAACTCGTTTACAAATCATTCTAGAATCACACTTCCAGAGCTCCCTGTCTTTACAGCGAGATCGAGGCGTACGGGAGTGGATGCTGCTACATTAAAGTCAAGACATCTGAAAGTATTCATTCGCATTTCTTTAAATTTTTTTGAATGGTAGATAACATTTGTATGCGAAGGCAACTTTGAAACATCGCTAGAGTGGCAGCAAGAAGAAAGAGAGAGAGAAACAAGAAGGGAAAGGTAGGGAGGTTAACCAAGGACGTGCCCGGTTCGCTACTCTACGCTTGGGGAAGGGGAGAAGCGGTGTCATTGTGCATAGTATTAGACTAAAAAACAGTGTTTTATTAAAGAATTGAACTATCGTAATTTATTTTCTTTTTCTTCTCAATACTGCCGAGTATTGAACAAAAAAGCTAATATTTATGGCATGTTCTCGTGACTTCGAATTAATTTAACAATGACGCGTTCACCTCACAAAATGAAAGAGGGAAATCATCGCGCCGAGCGTCGCATCTTTGTTGGCGCAGATAAACAGATGGGCGAAGCGATCGAGACAAAAAAGTAGATATTCTGTATATTATTCCAGATATTACGCGTGAGCGCCCACAAAGGACACCATCCGAAGAGTGTGTACCATATTACAGACCTTTGTCCAGAAACCCTGGCTTGCTGGTAATAAGTTGAAGATAAGCCACGAAGAGCGAGAGAGAGAACTCGTAAAATGCCGAAACATGAGAGGTTATTACCGCTCGACCGACTCTGCGCCCGGCGCGCGAAAGGTAAGATCAGGCGCGGGTCGCCCGTGGTTAGCCCATTGATCGGGCATCCAGGGCGCAGGCCGCCCAGCGGTTAACGGCATCGATTGGGGGCCTAGACGGCTCTAACATAGGCACGTGCAGGAGAGAAGAAATACGCGCGCATTGGTTATTAAAAATGTAGGGACGTTCGGGCTCACTGTAAAAGGAAGAGAAAAGTAACGCAGAGCGCTTCACCACACCCCGCTATTGGAGGGAGACCATCCCTTACCGTGGGGCGTGGAGGGGGAACGCCTGGATTTTCGGCGCACTACTTTCCGCAGCCTCTGATTTTTTTCTTTATTTTTTTTTATCTTTAATAGCGACACTTTTCTTGCCACTATTTCACTTGGCATTCACTGCGTGGTACGCTGCAATCGATTTTTTTTTCTCTCGTGCTGTCTGATTTATAAATTTCGCGCACGAGTACCTATGCCCATCTAAGAGGGGCGCGAACACACAACCAAGGACTCCGCAATTGTGACGCAGAGACAAGCAACCAGACAGTGAGAGGTTCTTCTGTCACAGCTGTTCGAGTTCAAGGTGAGTAACAGCGCTTGAGATGTAGCGAGCGCACCCGCGCAAACACCTCCAAGGCCGCGCTTGATGCCACCGGCGTCGTCTCCGCCTGAGGACTGTTTGCTCAGTAGCGAGAGCCGCCCGTTCTCGATTAAACTCGTCAAGTGGCTCACAGCACCCAGAGCAAGGTGCTCGTCAAACCTGTCCATGGGCATGTGGTGGGTTGTGCAAGCACAGAACCTTGTTAGGTCTTCGCCGAATAAGATGAAAGTCCGCACTTCAGGAACACGGACACGCGGCTGTAGACAGTTCCGAAGTCTGTATGTTTCTCCTTCCTTTCAGCGATCCCAGAAGGCCAGAGTATTGAAATGCAGCCGACGGCGACTCGCATTCTAGCTGTATGTATGTATATTTTTTAACAAACTGACCGCTGTAATATTCCGCCCAGTGAAAGTACATAACTCGTACGAAAATATTGTTACGGAAGGATAAAAGAAGAGAAAAGAAGAAGAAGATTGCGAGACGCTGGCTGCTGCGTGTTGTTGCTGGTCCGCGATCTTGACCACATTAACTCTGCTTGTATATATATTGTAAATAGATACTGTCTATACTCCCAACATCCCCGTAACATATTGGTGGATGTGCGGGGTATAGATAGAATGTATTAACAATATATATACAAGCAGATTTAATGTGGTCAAAATGGCTGACCAGCAACAACACGCAGCAGCCAGCGTCTCGCGATCTTATTCTCCTTTTCTCTTCTTTTATCCATCCGTAACAATATTTTCGTCATCTGCGATCCGTTCTTCTCGAACAACTTCACGATACACCGACGGCGCGACACCTTGGAGTGTTGCACACATACGACCGCGTACGACGCCGGTTCTTCTGGCCGGGTCTCTACCGCTCTGTGCGTCGTTATGTCGCAAGTTGCGAATTGTGTGAGCGTAAGAAAAAACCTCCCCTGCCACCTGTCGGACGACTCCATCCAATTGAAGTTCCCTCTAAACCTTTCTATCGCGCAGGTTTTGACCTGCTTGTCCCATTTCCGACGACGACTAGAGTGAATAAGCAGATCGCCGTCGCTACCGATTACGCGACATGCTACGCGATAACAAAGGCGTTGCCGACTAGTTGCACAACTGACGTCACAGATTTTCTCCTCCACGACGTCAAATTCCAACACGGTGCACCTCGACAGTTACTTACAGACCGTGGCCGCTAGTTCTTGTCTCGAGTTGTTGACGACCTCCTCCGCTCTTGTGCCAGAGAGCATAAGCTGTCCACCGCCTACCACCCATAAACGAACGGTCTCACGGAACGTCTTAACCGAACACTTACAGAGATGCTGTCGACGTACGTCTCCAACGATCACCGTGACTGGGACGCTACGCTGGCCTACGTGACATTCGCGTATAACTCGTCCCGACATGACACTGCAGGATATCCACCCTTTTATCTTTTGTATGGTCGCGACCCCACATTTCCATTTGACACCATCCTACCTTCTGTGCCACGTGTTGCAACTGAGTACGTTCGTGAAGTCATCGATCGCGCTCACATGGCGCGTCAAGCCACCCGATCTCGTTTATTGGCATCGAAGGATATACAAAAAGGGCGCTACGATCGGCGCCATCGCGATGTTAAGTTCGCCCCAGGTGCTTGGGTGCTCTTTTGGTCACCATGTCGTCGTATCGGTCTCTCCCTGAAGCTTATTTCTCGCTACACAGGGCCTTATGAAGTCCCACGTCAAGTTAACGACGTCAATTACGAGATCTCGCCGTTACAATTTGATCCGTCCTCAAGTCCGACGCTTGTTGACATCGTGCCCGTTTCGTGGCTGAAGCTCTACTTCGCTCGCAGTTCTTCGCCTGACATGCGCCGAGACGGTGCTTCTGCACCCGGGGGTCCTGTTACGGAAGGATAAAAGAAGAGAAAAGAAGACGAAGATCGCGAGACACTGGCTGCTGCGTGTTGTTGCTGGTCAGCCATCTTGACCACATTAACTCTGTTTGTATATATATGTTGTAAATACATTCTGTCTATACTCCCCACATCCCCGTAACATTATAAAGATTTCGCAACCACACTTATTCGCATCATAGTTCAGCAAATAAACAGATTATGGGGAACATAATTCGCGGAAACAGCGTCTTTTTTTTTTCAGGCGAATATGACATCATATTTAAACTCACTCAAATGAACAAATCAGCATAAAAATATGTCGTAAATGCGCCGACGCACTAGTATATGTTCTTTGTAGACCTACTGCAGCCGTTAAAGAACCCACTATAGAACTGAACTGAGAATAAACTTTTTTGTAATCATTGTTGTCCGTGGCACTACAAGCTTGTAATGAAGAAATTCTAGATCCCAATTTCCGGCTATGAAGTGATAATGAACAACAATGTATTCAAGACGGAGTCAGCACGGCCAAAAAAGAGACGTTTCAAGTGTGATCCCTTACACAGTTACTCATTTTCAGTTCACGTATTGGCCTCCACACACGAGAAGGTTATCCAGTTAGCCCCATACCTAACTATATAACAAAGACGGAACATCGATGCAAATTGTGTGCTTTCATGAAAGTTTACCTATGCAGTTGACAGTCACAGATTTCAGTTTAAGGCATTCGAATCGTGCGGACTCAACGTGTACAGCATTTACTAACGCTAAGGTCGTAGACGGACCCGATGCACGCTTTATTGAATGGAAGGAATATTCATCCACGGAAACATTTATGGTGAATCTGTGAGCGTTAGTGATAGTGCTTTTTATGACACAGTAGTGAGAAGATACGTACTATTTCACTTAAAATAAGAAACCTGAGTACGTTCATCACGAGCAAGGAAGCGACCAACAATACATGGTCAGATGTTAGAAGGTGCTTGCGGTAAATGCTCTTAAGGACAGACGATTCAGATTATCGTTACATTATCTGTTGATATAGCTTTCAAGGTATCTTCATTTATAACTGCTACTTAAGAAGCGTTTTCTCGTTTTGGGAATTTCCTTCATGGATATCGAAGAGATAACGCAAGCTGCGCGTTTTGCATTCATCAGTGGTGAGACGCATCAAAAACTCGCATCCGACTATAACAAGTGCCTTAATAATGGCGCAATCTACATACAAGTAAAAGCAGGTTTTAGTAGAAAGACACAAAAAAGTAAGATATTTTTAAAAATAATTTCTTGTTATTTTCAAAATCCTGCAGAAACTTACTTCCTAGGTAACCCACTTTCTAAACCCTTATGAGGTTCACTGTTTGTGCACGAAGGCATCACTGTGTTCTTGACACATTAATAAATTGGGGCTACGTATGCAGCCGACGAGAGCTGTTGTTTCCTTTGGCGTAGTTTCCTTTTTTGTATTGCCCATTACTTTTTTCTCATTTTGAGCTCCCGAGGTACTGAGCACCCTATATCGACGATGGCGTTTACGAGCTTGACATGTGCCATCGTTCGGGAGAGGCAATCATGATTCTTCATTTAGTAACGCAGCAAATTACGCCAACTCTGCGTCTCGTGGTCATCATGTGGATAGTATCGGAAATTCGAGGAGACATCGGTGTTTGATCAGCCCTGCCGCGATGGCACGCCAACATAGACGCATGTCCACCTCGTCTCTAATGCAAGACGGTGTCGTGCAGATTAGAATGCCCTGAAGCTCGGCATTATCTCGCATCGAGCCTGAAGCTTGTTTCACGCTGATGCATACTCATCCGTCTTAAGTGGCCATAAGGCCTTTCACGTTTATTTAACGTGCCTTACAAGCCCAGATGCAACTTGAACATCTGTACACATAGCCACTTTTATTCTATTTGTGTGCCTCCCATTGGCTACCCAAGTCATAATTACCATTAGCCTATTGTATGTCCACATCAGGATGAAGGCCTTTCCCATTGAACTCCAACAACCCTCTCGCTCTCTCTCTCTCTGTGCGTGTGTGTGTATGTGTGTGTCAGCTGTCTCTGTCCTATGCCTATTACTCTGCCATGTTCGTCGATACCTGCCTCTGCCCTTTTCCCTATCCGTCCCAACTTTCTGCACCCCATGTCATGTCCTACAATATTTATCCCTCTCCACTCGACTATCGGCTACCCCCGTTTGATCGCTAACATACTGTACACCACTGTTTTCGTGTCTCTTATGGTTACGTCCGTCATTTTTCATTCGATCGCTCGTTGAGTGGTCCTTAGCTATATGCTTCAAGATTATTTGTTATCCACCAAGTTTCCGGCCCATAAGTAGAATGCAATAATTGTACACTTTCTAAGGATAAGGGCAAGCTGCCGAGTATGACTGGGGAGTGCGTGCCATCCGGAAATTTTCTTCTCCCTTCCGATCCGAGTCCCCTGTGACTTGGTGGCTTAGATGAACATACACCTGCAGGCTGACTACCAATGGCGAACTCTTGCTCGTCACGGCTACCAGCGAATACCCAATGACGCGCACACAAGGAAAAGGCGTTAGACACGGACAGACGCGGCGTCCGTCCATCCGTGTCTAACGTCTTTTCCTTGTGTATGTTTCCTTGTGTATTCGCTGGTACCCCCCTTTTCTAATTTCATCATGCACCAACTGGCCCAAGAGCTTGCGCTAATGAATTCTTGCTCACTTGCCAAGCAATTGAACATTACTTAAGTGTCCTGCATAATCATAATAAGTATCATCATCAGCCTATTTTTATGTCCACTGCAGGACGAAGGCCTCTCCCTGCGATGTCCAATTATCCCTTGTCTTGCTCAAACAGTTTCCGCAAACAGTTTACGTTTGCTGACAATCATTCATATTCCTTGGCCGATGTGTCACCTTGTGTACCTCAAGGCAGCGTGCTGGGTCCGCTATTGTTTCTCATTTACATAAATGATTTGAAGTCCAACATAACATCAGCAATCAGATTATTTGCTGACGATTGCGTAGGTTATTGCCAAATTAAGACGCCCGACGACTACTTGGCTCTTCAAAAAGATCTAGATGAAATTACAAACTGGTGCACGCTATCGCAAATGTCACTAAACACAGAAAAATGCAAATGAATAACCATCAGCCGCAAGAAAACAAACTCTCTTTACCCTTACTCGCTTAATAAGAGTGCTGTCACTGTCACCTCCTTGTACAAATATCTCGGTATCCATATTACAACAAACTTATCATGGGAAGGCGCATATAAAACATGTTATAGCAAAATCATCTAGCACACTCGGTTACCTAAAACGAAACCTACGTGAAACCCCTTCAGCCACTCGTGAAATAGCGTACAGAACCTTTGTTCGTCCTCAGCTCGAATTCGATTACGCCATCTGGTCGCCACATCAGGAATATTTAATAAATTCTCTCGAATTTGATGAAAACCGTGCCGCACGTTTCATCGCGAATAATTTCAGTAGGCATTCTAGCGTTACGGCTATAAAGAAATCGCTATCACTCCCAACTCTTGAATCTAGAAGGAAGATAGCTCGTCTTTGCTTACTGCACAAAATCACTCACAGTCAACACGCAACTACATTACCTCTTTCACGCCCATTTCGCACATCTCGCCGCTTATATAACGCACACAGTTGCACACGTGTGTTTGGCAACACAAATGCATTTAACAAATCTGCCTTACCTCTGGCAATACCAGCTTCGAACAAACTTTCAAGCCACATTGTTGAAATTAATAATCTGGAATCATTTAGAGAAACATTAAAAAATGATTCGTCGTCATGCGCACACGTTGTTTCATTTGTACCATGTGACTTAACTGTCGTCATTCTCGCTTCTTGCAAACAGTTTATAGGTTACATGCGTTTGCAGTTCTTTGTCAGGAGTTTGATGAGCCGTGCGCGTTTATGATCGTCCAGAGTGTTGTTGTTGATCTTCGTTTGCTTGATGGTAAACGGCATCTTCAGTTGTTTGATTTGTTGTTAGCTATGTTCGCCTGTTTTCGCTACATGTTGCTTCTCTTACCCCCCTCACGCAATACTCAGGTTGGAGCCTGTGAGGTATGTGTATAAATAAATAAATAAATAAATAAATAAATAAATAAATAAATAAATAAATAAATAAATAAATAAATAAATAAATAAATAAATAAATAGCTGATTCCAATTTGCGCTTGCAAATTTCCTAATTTCATCCGCCACCTAATTTTCTGCCGTCCTCGACTGTTTCTTAATGTTACGCCGACATTAGCGTGGTCACTCTTTGCGTGTTCCTTAACTTATTCTCCAACTTCTTTGTTAACTTCAAAGTTTCTACCCCGTATGTTAGCATCGATATAATGCAATGAGTTATACACTTTTTTTCTTTTCAACGACAATTGTCAGCTACCTGTCAGGATTTGGTAATGCCGGCCGTATGCGTTCCAACAAATTTTTATTCTTCTGTAAATTTCCTTCTCATAGTCAGGGTCACCTGTAAGTAATTGACCTAGATAAACGTACTCCTGTACATACTCTAGAGACTCACTGGTGATCGTGAATTCTTGTTTCTTTGGCAGGCTATTGAACATTACCTTTTCCTTCTGCATATTCATCTTCGACACTACTCTTGCACTTTCTCTATTAAGGTCCTCAATCATTTGTTGAAATTGCTGAAGTGTTGCGTAACATAACAATGTCATCTGAAACCGAAGGTTGTAGAGGTATTCGCCGTTGATCCTCACTCCTGAGCCTTCCCAGTATAATAGCTTGAATACACTTCTTCTAAGGATGCATAGGAGAGATTGTGTCTCCTTGCCTGACCCATTTTTTGATATGTATTTTTCTACTTTTCTTGTGCAGAACCAAGGTAGCTGTGGAATCTTTGTAGATATTTGCCAAGATATTCACGTATGCCTCCTGTACTCCTTGATTACGCAATGTCTCTATCACTGCTGGTATCTCTACTGAATGAATTTTTTTTTCATAATCTATGAAAACCATATAGAGAGGTTGATTGTACTCTACAGATTTCTCGATTACCTGATTGATGACATGGACGTGATTCATTGTAGAATATCTCCTCTTGAAGCCAGCCTTTCTCTTCGTGTTTTATAATCAAGTGTTTCCTGGTTCTATTGTAAATTATCTTGGTCAATCTTTTATACAATACGGAAAGCAAGCTAATGGGTCTATAATTCTTCAATTCTTTAACGTCTCCTTTCTTATGGATTAGTATAATGTTGGCAATCTTCCAGCTATCCGGTACACTTGAAGTCGTGTGGCATTGCGCATAAAGGGGCGCAAGCTTTTCAAGCATAATATATCATTCATCTTTCATTAAATCGACTGTTATTCGATCTTTTCCTGACGCTTTACTCTGGGACATGTCTTGCAAGGCCCTTCCCACTTCATTGCTAGTAATAAAAGGAGCTTCTGTATGCTGTTCATCACTGCTTTTAATGTGTGCCTGTACTGTTTGTTCTACTATATTCTTTGAGATTTGTCATCTTGCTCTTTCTTTCCTCTTTCCTCCTCTTCGTCCCATCTTCAATTTCTATATTTCTATCTCCTCCTTTCTAAAGAGCAGGCAGGCGTTGTGCGCCTTCCGCTGGCAGTTGCCAGCCACCGGAAGGGGCACAACGCTTCCAAACGCATCGCGTGCAATCCGCTCCTTCTTTGGATGCTTTGCTTTGTCTGGTCAGTCTCGCTCATCATGAGTGAATGGCTTCAACCCCCCCGCCATTTTAACAGCGGAGCTGTTTAAGCCGAGCGTTAGTCCGTAACGTGCGAAAAGAAAATGTGGGTCGATCCTGGCGGTTGTGCAGAAAGGGTCCAAGCGCAATGGCACTTACCCTTCCTTGTGAACTAGTGCAGCGGAGTCTGGCTAAGTCTAGCTAAGCATGGTTGGAAGGAGGATGAGGACAAAACATTTATTTAAAACCAGAGGCTCATGGTTTCTTCAGATGCGGGAGGCGACGGCGGTTAGTCGGCCTGGAGCCCCTGCTACCTCGCGGCGGCTTCTGCCCGCCCCGTGACCCAGACCTGCTCATTTGGGTCGGAGCTGAGCAGTGTGGCCTCCCAGTGCAGCGTCGTGGTAATTTTCAAGCCCTGTGGACTACCACGGATACGTATATTCGGACAGTACCACAGTATATGGAACAGCTCGACTCGGGGAACTCTGCACAGCTTACACTGCGGCGTAAAAGTTGCTGGATCCATGTATATGAATACAGAATTGGTGTTGGGAAGGAGCCCGTCTGTAGCTTCCTCCAGATGATCTCCTGTCATTTGGTTAGTGATTCGTGAGCTGGGGGTATATAAGTCTGCCTAGTTTATAATATTGCGTTATTTCATTATACGTCACCATACGGTCTCGTGTCGACCACCCAAATCTGTATCCTCATTCCCCGTTCCGACCTGGGTTGGGCCGTGGGCTCGGAAGGCGAAAGCTCGAGCCTGTTCGTGGGCGGCTTCACTGCCGGGGAGTGAGGAGTGGGCTGGGGCCCAATTTGGACAGTGCGATAGTTAGTGTTTTGGGAAAGGATTTTATTAGCTAGTGGGGAAATGCGCCCTTTAATATAATTGCGAATAGCTGATTTACAGTCGCTGATAATGAAAGCGTTGGAAGTGTTGGCAATGGCCAAGGCGATGGCCGCCTCTTCCGCCGCCTCCGGGTTACTGGTTTTGATAGAAGCTCCCGATATTGCGATATATGTTTGCCCTACATAGTTTATCACGACGACCGAAAAAGCATGGCGTCCTTGGATCTCGGCCGTGTCAACGTACGCTGCTTTATGATTAGTTGCAAATCGGGTGTGCAGGGCCTTGGCCCGCTCCACCCGTCTTTCGGTGTGATGGGTGGGGTTCATATTACGAGGTATGGGGAGAATTTTGATATGTGTTTTCTGAACAGGGGATATATTGGTTTTGGGGCTTATGGTAGGGGTATAACGAATGCCGGCTTCTGAAAGAGTATATCGACCGGCTGTAATTCGCGACAACCTCTCATTTTGCGCTGTGAGGCGGGCCTCCACCATATCCTCTAACGTATTGTTGAGTACTAGCTCGAGAAGCCTCTCCGTCGAGGTGCATATTGGTAGGCCGAGGGCCACCTTATACACCCTCCCTATATAGAAGTATCTCTACCCTGGACTTGTCCGCTTGCGTTAAGCGTAGATATGGCCGAGAGTACGTAATTCTGCTCAGCACGAAAACCTAAACAAGTCGGAGAGTGTCCGCCTCCTTCGTGCCCACGTGCTTGTTAGTAATCCTGTTTATGAGTCTTATTGTTTGTATTGTCGCCTTCTCCAACCTGCTTAGCGTTTCAGCATTCCGCCGTTTGTTTTTAATATAAAGTCCGAAGATCCTTATCGTAGAAACTTCTGGGATCGGATTTGCTCCCACTAAGATTGTGATCTTTGGTTGAGGGCTTCGAGCACCTCGAGTGCCGCGCTGCTCTCGAAGTAATTCTGATTTCTGTTGCGCGCATTCCAGTCCTCTAGGTCTGGTGTAGTCCAACTATTTGCACTGCCTGCTGCAGGGTTTCTTCTATGTGCGCGTCGTTCCTTTCGGTTCCCAGAGGGTGACGTCATCAGCATAGATGCTTGGTTTGAGATCTGGGATCTGGGACAGCAGAGGTGGCAACTCTCTCACCGCCTAATTAAAGACAAAAGGAGACAAAACCGATCCTTGAGGGATCCCTCGACTGCCTAAGTGAATGGCGTTCGAGCGCAGACCACCTAAGTTGATCTCCGCTGTTCTGTTGTGTAGGAAGTCTCTGGCATATGAGTAAGTGCGTGGCCCCACGCCTAGCTGATGTAGCTATTGAAGAATAGCTGTATGCGTAAGGTTATCGAAGGCTTTTGTCAAGTCTAACCGTAATATTACGGTGGCTAGATGGGTAGGTGTGCCGACCGGCGCCTCTGGAGCGTAGTTCACCGCTTCTCCGCGTCATGACGCAAAATTGGCGCTGCGGTCAGTAGAACGGTTCCGCCGCGCGCGTCGTCTGCTACAGGGAGCTGGCGGACTGGCGGCGAGCAAAAAAAAATAAAGCCCGTATTGGAATAGTTGTATGTCGTCTGTTCGTGTCAGTTTCAAAGGTGAAGAGCTCCGCATCTCTCGTACTGTTTGTAAGTTCCTAAGCGATGTGGAATGTTCCAGGTCGGAAAAATGACCGGCGAGATTAGCGGCGGCGTTGCTCCACCAATCAAGACCACCAAGGAGACCTACTGCTTCGCTCCGAACTGCAATTCGGGCTCTAAATTTGTGACAAAGACAGCGGAATTGTTCCACTGTCTGACAGCGGAAATGTTCACCCCGGGCTGCTCAGTAGCTTGCTCAGTATCGGTACGGTGGCTAGATTGTATCGGCGACGTTAATGAGCAAGCGGTACACCGAAAAGCGTACGTCCATGAGCTCCTCGACGTTGGACATTTTCAAGCCGCACATGAGGTGCTCAGCGCCTGCGACATCGAGCACCGCTGCGCTGCTACAGGGAAAAGAAAGTGAGAAAAGTGCTGATATTCTATATAGCAGGCTATGTAGCAAGGAAGTTCCTGCAAAGAACCAAGTGCTCCGATTGCTCAGGGACATTACTAAATTCAACAGAATGAGTAGGTCGGGGCTGTTGCTCCCTTCTGAAGCACTAAAAAAACTGGTAGCATCGCTCGAAGACGCCTTCAAGCTGTGCTTCAGTTTAAATCAGTTACGAAGGAACAGTGTATCGCCGACTTTGCATCCTTTCTAGCTGCAGTTGAATCCCCCGAATTTGATCGGCTGTAAGCGGCACAAGAAAGAGCTCACAAACGATGTTGTGAGGTTCTATTCAATTATGCGCGTTTACTTTCTTGGCAAGGGCAATAACATGGCGCGCGAAAGGAACAGGGAGAAGAAGAATCACCCGAAGTGGAGGCGTGTGCTGTGAATAATGTTATGGTGTGGTGGACCAACGTTGCGGCCTTGCTGGCGCTAGGCTATTTATGTTGGTGCGTTTGCTGACTCAAGTTACGAAAGCGTTTCTTGTATTTTAAATATATTCACGAATTTAGCCCAAGACGTATTACTCTATTTTAGTACAATGAAACAGTGAACCATATGCACTTACCAACACAATTCTACTCGCACCAATTTAGATACCGTAACTGACGCAGCAATAAAACAATAGCTGGATTTCTCGAAATTGAAACATTAGAACTCGCTAAATATCATGTAAACACGGTTCCACATACCGTATAAAACCAATGCAGTATTGTTTTATGCATGGAAAAAATGCATTTACGTCTTTAATGCAATGGACTGGAGCGCCGCGTTTATATCAATAAATGTGACCGATTGCCAAGCTAGAAAATTTACTTCAGCATTTCGTTTTTTCTGACTAGACGACAACAACAAGTTCCTCATTCTGGCTTGGCCTACACTGCTCAGAACGGTATTATAACGCGCACTTCAATGATACAAGCAGAGGCAAGCGATACTATCAGACACGCAGCTCGTCTACACAGCGCAGCCGCCGTTGCGCGTCGCTGAACCGTTCTACTGTCCGCAGCGCCAATTTTGCGTCATGATGCGGAGAAGTGGGGAACTACGCTCGGTCGGCACACCTACCCATCTAGCCACCGTAGTAATATCGCCTTAGTGCCCGCCGCAGAGATTCGATCCAGCACGTCATGCTGCATACACAGCATGGCGTCCTGAGTCGACAGCCCCGGGCGGAACCCGATCATGGTGAGGGGAAGTAGGTTGTTGTCTTCGACAAAGCTGCGGAGTCTATTAAGAACAACATGCTCCATTAACTGTCCTAAACAGGAGATACGCGAAATGGGGCGGATGTTCTCTAAACATAAGGTTTCGCCTGGTTTGTGTAGGAAGATAATCCTCGCATGTTTCCATTGCTGTGGGAGCACGCCCTTCTCCCAACATGTGTTCATGTAATTCGTTATAGCCTTAATGGAGGTATCGTCTAAATTTTGAAGAGGTTTATTGGTGATTTCATCTGCTCCTAGGGAAGATTTGGCATTTAATTGAAGCGCTACGGCCCTCACTTCCACCTCAAGGATGTGAGCATCCATGGGGGGGGGATTCGAGACCTGTGTAGTAGGGGTGAACTTTGGACGGGTGGGAAGCTATGTATGTTTTTTTTTTGGAGAGCTTGTAATAGGTCATCATTGCTGCCCTGAAATTGGTGAGCTAAGCGAAAGAGCTTTTCTCGTTAAGCCGATTTACATGTGACCGGTTCTAGAAGGTAGCGTAGGAGCTGCCAGATACGAGAGAGGCTAAGCTGTCCTTGCATATCATCGCAAATTTGATCCCACAGTTGGGAGGTCAGCTTTTGGGAATGTGCAGCGATTTGTTGGTCCAACTCTGCTACTCCAATCCTCAGTTTCTTATTTAGTCTCTGATTGCGGCATCTGTTGTGAATGCCGCTGCGAGCCTGCCATAAGTGGAGAAGATGGGAATCCACCGCCCCCAATCCAGCAGACTCGGGGACCTCCTCCGTGACAGCGGAGATGTCTCCAATTAGTGTCGAGGTCCATTCATCTAGAATATCTTAATGTGCAGGAGCGTTTTGGTCTCTGTATGCACGGAATCTGTCCCAGTTAGTGAGGTGGCATTTTTTTTTCCTACAGGTTTAGCTGGACCTGCTTGTATTTGTGATTGGATGATGCAATGGTCACTACCTAGGGTTTCATTTAAATTTTGCCATTGCCATTGTGGAACGTGCGAATAAAGGTTAGGTCTGGGGTGGTGTCCCTCGTTGTGCTTGTACCGATGCGCGTGGGATAGCCGTGGTCTGTAGTTAGAGTAAGGCGGTGCTGTTGTGTCTGATTCGAGAGGTCTTTGCCCTTGGGTGTAGACGTTACGTATCCCCAGCCTATGTGGGCAGCATTAAAGTCACCCACGATCAGGAGACTGCTGTGCTGCACCAGCTGGAGTGTCTTGGCGAAGAGTGTGCCAAAGCGGTGAGCACGAGATTTCGGGGACTATACAGGCTGTTTCAGCGAACACTGTCAAACATTTTTTTTAAACTTGCGTGTGGCAAATATCAGAATTCTGGTTAATGAGCTGGTCTACTCGAAGAGGCGGATATTATTTGCACAATATATTGGAATGCATAATCGACTAATTAACAAAAAATCAATAATTAAGTTTGAACTAATTACCTGATGGCCCATATTGCAATTTACAAATTGTAGCCATGGAGTTCGCAAGGTGGATCCACTTGGAACGAATTCTCAGGATGATTCCAGTTTCGAGATATTAATTCCCGAACTTTCCGGAGACTTCGGCCAACCAAGAGGACAGGCTGGCTTCAGGAATATATATTCTATGATGGATCATATTCATGTCATCAATCAGGTAATAGAGAAATCTGCCCAGTACAATTAACCTCTCTATATGGCTTTCATAGATTAAGCAAAAGGATTTGATTCAGTAGAGATACCAGCAGTCATACAGGCATTGCGTAATCAAGGAGTACAGGAAGCATACGTGAATATCTTGGCAAATATGTACAAGGATTCCACAGCTACCTTGGTTCTCTACAAGAAAAGTAGAAAGTTACCTTTCAAGAAAGGGGTCAGGCAAGGAGACACAATCTTTCCAATGCTATTCACTACATGCTTAGAAGAAGTATTCAAGCTCTTATACTGGGAAGGCTTAGAAGTGAGGATCAACGGCGATTATCTCATCAACCTTCGGTTTGCAGATGACATTGTCCTATTCAGCAACAATGGGGACGAATTACAGCAAATGATTGAGGACCTTAACCGAGAAAGTGTAAGAGTGGGACTGAAGATTAATATGCAGAAGACAAACATAATGTTCAATAGCCTGGCAAGGGAAGAAGAATTCATGATCGCCAGTCAGCCTCTAGAGTCTGTAAAGGAGTTTGTTTATCTAGGTCAATTACTCACAGGGGACCCTGATCACGAGAAAGAAATTTACAGAAGAATAAAATTGGGTTGGAGTGCATACGGCAGGCATTGCCAAATCCTAACTGGGAGATTACCACTGTCGTTGAAAAGAAAAGTGTACAATCATTGCATTCTACCGGTGCTAACATATGGGGCAGAAACTTTTAGGTTAACAAAGAAGCTCGAGAAGTTAAGGACCGCACAAAGGGCGATGGAACGAAAAATTTTAGGACTAACGTTAAGAGACAGGAAGAGAGCGGTGTGAAGCGGAGAACAAACGGGGATAGCCGATATTCTAGTTGACATTAAGCGGGAAAAAATGGAGCTGGGCAGGCCATATTGACCCTTTTCGCGGAGCAGTTTGCTCTAGAGGAACGAGATGGCGCTTTCGGCCGTGCGCCATATGTTGCCTCAGCGAATGCGCACGAATACAAAACCATTACTGCTTCTGCCCTGCTACTGTGCCAGCAGCTGTTGAAAATGCAACTGGGTGTGCGCTAATGCACTGTGCCCAATTCATACTACAAAATGTGTAACGATAAAGGGAAGACGTGTGCGGTAGTTAGCTGCAAAAATAGTGATTCACATATTAATGAATGGAATGAACCTGTGTCGCCGCTGCTACATAAGGGCTGCCTGTGTTGCCACCCTTCGCGATGCACGGCTTTCGTCAAGGATAAAAAAAATATAATTCTTCCGCCTGCGCTGTATAGCTAACCTCTGAAGGAAGGACTTCAACTCCGGAACGTCGGCACTTGGGAGTGAGTACCGCTCGTTACAAAATGAAGTAGTGCCACTTACTGGCATTGTAAGTTTCCCGCACGTTATCTACACACGCATGAAAACGTATGCCCACCTTAGCTATCGCCAACGTGCGAGTGAACAGGAGCATACTTGAATCAATGTGCCGAAGCATGAGTGACGGCGACTACACCGACAATTGACACGAATGTTAGAAGCTGAATGTTGCGTGACGGTCCACAAAGTAAGCGAGGGACTAGCGATAATAAGCCTTTGCTACGAGCTACCGCAAAGTACAGAAAATTTAAATTCCAAGCTTTGTGCGCAGCAAGAACAAATTTATCGCAGCAGAGCACACCCGCGAGTGATCACGCTGAAAATAAACAATCAGGTAGTGGCCGCGCCGAAATATGACAAGACGCTGGCTCAAAATGTTTGCCAAAAAAGTTGTCGCAGTTTCACCTGAAAGGCGAAGCATCAATTGCGATAGAAAAATTGTAGAGAGCTATACGGACTAATGATATTAGCTTTATCAGCTGTATAAACTTGGACATGCAGCAGCACCGGCAACACGCAGAACTGGCAACACGCAGAACTGTTGTCGACGCCGTCGGCGTTTTTCCCGCGTTCGCTCAAAATGCGTGCGGCGTTGGTGACTGTTGCCGGAGCCTCTGATATAAATAGGCACTTAGTGCCGCAGCTAAACGTCGCCTCCCTTCCCTCCCCCTCCCCCCCCCTCCCCCATGGCCTCTCGCGCGTCGGAAGAAGGCGCGTTTGCTCTACATATATGGTGATTGTAAAGGAGGAAAGAGACGCCTACTTCTGCAGCCCTTAAGCGAGCACGGCGCAGAACGCGCATTTGTTCTCCGCCGTGCGTTCACTCTCCGTGAAAGCGCGCGCCCCTCGCGCCCTTTCACTCGCACATACAGCGTTCGGCGCGCGGCGACGATTTCATCTCCATTGACGTCATACGGAACCTCACGGCGACGACGACGGCGACGACGACGGCGACGCCGACGGCAGAAATCTGCTTTTGAGTGTCCATATAATTGCTATCGCAATAATAAAGATCGAACGCAGAGCACACAGATCCCGATTCAATTCATAAGCGGAAAGTTTGGACAGCTTGGAAAACATTTCTAGCACCGCTTTTAGTACAGCCGTTTGGGCAAGGCGTAATGAGCTCTGAAAGCACTTACATGTTCTCTAAAGCTGTGGCCAAAGCTTCGTGTCGTGCACACAGTCACCGTTTACGATATGCGTCGAAACGGAGGTTACCTGCGCCGCACCGGCGTCACGCGCTTGTATTGTAAACGCGGAGGCAACGGAGGCGGCTGAGGCAAGCAATGGACGCGTCACCACGTGATCAAACATGGCAGCGCCCACGGGAGCGCCGCGAAAAGGGTCAGTAATGCGTAGGATGGATAACCAGTGGACCATTAGAGTTACAAAATGGATACCAAGAGAAGGGAAGCGCAGTCGAGGACGGCAGAAAACTAGGTGGGGTGATGAAGTTAGGAAATTTGCAGGCGCAAGCTGGAATCCGCTAGCGCAAGACAGTGGTAATTGGAGATCGCAGGGAGAGGCCTTCGTCCTGCAGTGGACATAAGTATAGGCTGATGATGATGACGATGCTGATTAGGACAAAGAGATTGGAACCGCCTCTTTTACGTAGTTCTAACAAAACATGTGCTATACTCATGTCCTCGTCAAAGGTGTGTTGCAATACCGGGTGGTTGCAACAAACTAATATCGTTGTGCTAAGGCTATACGTAGCGTTTTTTGATTGGGACTGCCTAAGCTTAGTGAGTCATCGATAGTCAATCGATAGCCTATCAAGAGCTAATCGATTATTGTTCAATAATCAATAAATTCCTGAAAATGCTGGGAATGACTTGGTAGTGCTTAGGCTATCCCAAATACGTGGCCAATACCTTGCGATAGCCAATCGATAGCCAATGAATAGTTAATCGATGCTTATCCTAGCCCAAAAGCCAGGACTAGCTAGGTGTCCATCAGCTCCGCTGTCTCTTTAGCCTTGCGCCTCCAGTGCCAGCTACGCTAATGTTTGGTGTTTTTTTTTTTTTTTTTTTTTTGCGTCACTCGTACAGTGCTAGCAAGGGTGCTGTTCTCAGACGATGACGTGTCTGGTGCGCAGTCATGCGAAATCTTGTGAAAATGGTAATCCCCGAAAGGGATCGACCGAGAATGCTGCTATAGAAATGGCCGACCAACTTTAGAAAAGCATAACTTAGATGCTTAGATCTGTTAATAGCAACACGTGACTGCGTAGCCGATGGTGCCATATTGGCATTGTTTGCAGATTACCACTGGCGCTAAGGGCGAGGATACGAAAGTGTGTCGCGAAACCCCGGCCCTCATTTTTGGGTCCGTTAGGCCACTTCAATCTTAAGGAAATGAAAAGCGACTTTCGTACGCGATGGCTTGATTCCGATGGGCGGGTACCCCGGGCGGGAACTAACAGATACTGCTAATTGCGTGGGCATCACGCGAGTGCTACGTCATATGTGAGCGACGCGTCCACGAATCAAACCGCCACGTGCAAGCGCCGCACTATTCGTGTTCTCGTGATTCGTGTCCAACAACGGGCGCCGGGTTTTCGTGGCACACGTTCTACCCTCGCCAATAGCGCCAGTTGTTCTCATCAGACGGCGCAGATGGTACAGTCACCCGTATACGCTCGCATGTCGCATCTTGCATGTTGCTATATCAGATCTCTGTGTATATCCTTGAGGATCAACGCAGACCATGGCCCACCTACGGTTATTAACACTGCATCACCATAATTTTCTACCATCTATTGATCCCATATTCCGATAAGTATTCTAAAAACGTGTACTTTACAATTTCGGAAGACACTATAGCATCGACTTCTACTAAACCTTACCTACTCCAGCAATCACCGTCAACCGCGGCCAGCCTACAAGTCGATATTGCGACCACTGCGGCGTTACGTAGGCCCATGAGCAGGTTCTACTTAAATGCAGAGCATACGACGAGATAAAATCCCGATACCAGGAAAAGATGGAAGCACTTGCTCTATGTCTCTTGACAATGAGGCACGTATTGGATCCCTGGCATAATCACCCAACTCAACAATGAACTCCTTGCTTTCTTTGTTTTTTTTTTTCTTGCTCCATTGCTTTTCTCACAAAATTCCGCTCCACTCATCTGTATTCTTAATGTGTCCATCTAAACCAACTGCAGCAAAGCTAAGATGATAAGTCATGCCTAGGGCCTACTTCTTCTTGCCTATACAAGTACAGCGTAACATGGAGGTGAACATACACGCGCACATTCTATCCATTTTAATATTTTTCTCTTGCGCCATCTAGATATAGCGTCACACCTTTCACAAATCAGTTCCTCCCCAGCGCTCAACCCATGCATTGACCGCACCGTCAGAAGTCTTAACTAGAGATTCAATTTCTCGGCATCAATTTTTTTAATTCGACAGGCATTTATTAGCATTCATTATCCTTGGAAAATTCTGCACTTCTCGGCACCTATTTATATTTACAGGCGCAGCTCTTAGGCGCACGTTCCTGCGTTGAGCGTCGGCGTCCCTCGGCGTAACCGAGTGAACGAACATGGGGAAGGATGAAAGAGCGAACGCGGAGCGCAGTTGGGGATGAAAGACGGCGATAGCGAAGAGAACGCGAGGAGGAAAGCGCAGGAGGATATTATAGTGAAAGGGTGAGGAGGAAGGCGGAGGGGCGCGTGAGACGTGTTTCACGGTGATGACCAGGCATGCGACGAGCGCGTCCACCGGTACCATATATGTAAACAAAGTGCTGGCGTGGGCTTCGAACCCACTGCGCATGCGCTACTTCGCCTGCGCCGCTGCCGCTAGAGAATCCGCTCCGCTTGAGCCACGCGTTCTCATGTTCACGCTTTCTTTCTGAACAATGAGCGACGCCACCGGTCGAAATGCTTCGTCTGCCGCTGCTGCTAAACGAGCTGCCCGAGCAGACGCTCAGCGCCACCGCCGAGAGGACCCTGTCGTTCAGAATCAAATTATTTGCCACAATTCAAGACACCTAAACAGCTGCGCTCAAAAGTCGCTTTAGGGAGTATCGTAATCGCCGATGATATTTGTTTTTTAGAGTACCGACTATTTGGCCCTCTGAAAAACTGCTCCCACGTCTGTTTATTAATAGAAAGCAGTAAAAAAAAGCTTTATTGTCATAAAGGCAGTAAGAGAAAATGATTACACTAGAAATTTGTTAACATACATGCAGAAATGCATGCAGAGATTTTCGTCAGAGAGCTGGCAGCGTTCACTTCGCTTTATCATTCTTATTTGGGAAACGCTGCGCGCCACGTTGACGATACAGCTACTAAGGTTGGCGTGTATTCCAGAAAAATCCTGGTTCGATTCTGGTCTGCACTGTGCAAAGCATATACTCTGGTAATTATTATTTTTTTAAGTGTCCCGCATACCTTCCTAGCCTGCCGCCATGGAGGATACGCAGGAAGAGCGCGGAGGAATGGACGCGCACAATGCTCCCCTATTCAATCCCCTTTGTAAGGTCGCTGTTGGTGAGGCCCCTGGTATTCGGGCGAGGATTAGTCGAGGCTGGCAAAAAGAAAACCTGCTCGGCCAGAAACCCCACTCATGATGTCCGGACCCAGTGTGACACGCCATGACGAATTCCTCAATTCAGTTTAAACCGAATTCCTAAAATTGGCATCGGGAGGAGATTTTCGGCGTTTATCGGTAAAAACCGAAAACTCCTGTCCCTCTGGACATAGACAAGACCAGACCAGTGAGTAGACTAAAAGAAAGCTTCGCTTTAAAATTACAACTTTTAGAATGAATTGGTTCAACGCCCCTCTTGGAACAAGGTCTACCGAGGATAACTGAGCAATACACTTTTCCCCCTACATCTGCTATCCATCGAGGTCAGACAGACATTATGTTAACGGTATACCTGAAAAAGATGCTCCACCCTGTTTAGCCAGTGAAAATGTGCCTAGAGAGTACCACATTTATTCAAACCTTACGTGATTCCCTAAGAATCTATGGCACTCAGATTAGCCTCGGGCATGGACAGCACTAAATATAGATGACGCAATAGCGTTCAGCGCACGTTCAATAAAAAATGTGGTCATGTCTAGATAACAAGACGTACCCAAAGCGACTCCGTACCTATATTCGCGGCTCCGGCAATGAATATTACATTGTACTCCACAGTGGCCAGGCAAACACTGCCACACAATGCTGTGATGCAGTTTGCTTTAATACCCAGGCGTTTGCAGTAGCTGAGGAGCTGGTCCTGTGTGCGTAGTGCACGCACGCCTGCAGAGGAATGTTCACTGACATAGACGCAGGCATCGTAGTGTGTGCCAGTTGTTTTGAAGAAGCACAGTATACATATTTGGTAGCCTGAGCCATACACTAGGGTCTTACCCATGGTTCCAGGATTTTATTTCTTTCGAGAGCGGGATGTTATCTAAACGGCTCAGATTATCACGCAGAAAATGTCATTGAACTGGTAGGAGCAACGGCAGTTACACAGAAGGTACTTTATCGTTTCGTCACACCCGCAAGAATTCTGTGCGGCCTTGTTGGCTATTCCGATGAGAGAAGAATAAGCATTCGCAAACGACCCCCCCCCCCCCCCCCCCCCCCGCCTAACCACATGCAACAGAATAAACTCGTTCCGCGACGGGAGAGTCCGGTTGGCGCAGGCGAAGCCGCAAGTAAGGGTCGAGTGAATGCAAGCGGCAAGTGGCGCAACCCAGTGAATTCCATTGTCTAAATGTGATGAAACAGGCAAGTGTGCAAACTTTCCGCGCGGCATCCGTCCTCGACAGCAGCGTTAGCAAGCGCAGGTCTTGTTGGTGAACCAAACGCGCAGCGTCATCCAAGCTGTCATTGCCGACAATTACGCCATTGCCCAGTAACCATGGAAATAAAATGTCGCGTCTGCTTCGGACAGCTTGGTGTGTTAGCTTGTCTGATTTCGGACTCTGATTGTAAAAAAAAAAACGTGATTGTGTAGACGCACGGCCGACTATAGCGCTTGTAGCATTGTCTTAGATTCGCAAAATAATAACAATAATAATAATTATTAATTATTATTATTATTATTATTATTATTATTATTATTATTATTATTATTATTATTATTATTATTATTATTATTATTATTATTATTATTAATTTCGTTCCGAAATTTTCCTTGTGCGTACCGATAAGTTTCATCCGCCACTAAAGATAACTGCCTCTGTGTCAGCACTGAGGCAGAGCTCCTCCAGTGGCGTAAATGAATCCCCACGCTTTGCTTTCAAGTGTGGTGATTATGTTGGTTTATATAATTCCTTGTCCACCACCGACTGGTCACTGGTTACCGACAAAAGCAATGTTAATGACCAAGTAGATCAGTTTACAGAGCTTGTTTTGAGCAGTATGCGCAAATACATTCCCCAGTACAGGCCTAGACGCTCTAGATATCCCCACTGGTTTTCGTCTGAACTCATAATTGCCCTAAAGCATAAAGATCGCGCACACCGAAAATCCAGAATTACGTTGCCTAATGAGTACAGAGAAGAATTCCGCTTTTTTCGGGCTCTCTGTAAACGTCTCTATAAGCGGGATCAAGATTCATATATGGCATTCCTGGAAAAAAGCGCCTCCGACCGGCCGGCAGAATTTTGGCAGTATATCCGTAAGCGCTCCAATAAACATGGAGAGGGTTTTCGCTTACTTGACTCTAGAGGGGCAGAAGTCCAAGCAGTCGCGGATTGTTTTGCAGCCCATTTCTCTTCCTTATATAAAGATGCAGGTTTCAACGCTGATGTCAGTCAGCAGCACACGACGGTTCCTACATCTAGTGCGGTGTTGTTTGATGAAGAGCTTGTCCACGAATGCCTTAGGCGCTTGAAGCCTTCCCTATCCTGCGGCCCTAACGGTATCCCTTCCGCAATTCTAAAAGCTTACGGCAGTATATTTGCTCCTGTATTGACATCTATATTTAATAACTCTTGGACTACTTCCACTTTCCCTCACATGTGGAAAACTGCTCGTGTTTTTCCTGTATTTAAGTCTGGATGTAAATCAGATGTGTCGAATTATCGCCCAATTTCTCTTCCCTGTGCTACGTCCAAGATTTTTGAGCTTGCTCTTCACAACATATTGTCTTTTACTGTGAAGAACTCGCTCATTCCGAATCAGCATGGATTTCTCACCGGCCGCTCCACTATCACAAATCTCGCAAGTTTCATGACACAGATCTCCACGCCGGTACTTCAAAGGGGGCAAGTTGACACCATTTACTGTGATCTCAGCAAGGCTTTTGATGTAGTCAGCCACTCGCTGCTTCTGATCAAGCTTACGCACCTTGATGTTGACTTGTCAGTTGTGAATCTCTTGCGCAGTTATCTTCTTGATAGATCGTGTTATATTAACGTCAATGGCCAAACATCTTCTTCTTACTTGGCAACTAGCGGCGTCCCTCAAGGGTCAGTATTAGGACCACTCCTTTTTTTAATTTTTATTAATGACGTTCTTTCTGTTATTCGGAACTCTTCTTTCCTTCTATATGCCGATGACATCAAGATTTTAAGAAAATTCACACTGTTGATGACTGTCACGCCCTGCAGTCTGACCTGTTTTCCTTTTCTAAATGGTGCAAGGATAATAACCTTACCTTGAATGCTGCTAAGACCAAAGTCATGACTTTCACACGCAAAACAGCAAGTATTTCTTTTTCTTATTCTATAGATTCTGTGCCGTTGTGTAAGGTCTGCGAGATCAATGATCTTGGTGTACTTTTTGATGCAACCTTACACTTTTCGGCTCACACTAAACGTGTTGCAATGCGGGGTATGCGCTCTCTTGGTTCTGTATGCAGACTATCGAGGGAATTCAAGTCTCCTACGCCGTTCCGCAAATTATACACAACCATCTGCCTTCCTCAACTCGAATATGCGTCGGTCGTCTGGAATGGCTCTTCTAGATCCAACAGTGACATTATAGATCGTGTCCAGAAAAAGTTTCTAAGCATATATAATCACCGCTTTGCAAACCTGGACATTGCACCCTGTACTAGCACTGTTGGATTGTCATTGCCTTCGCTTCACGACCGACGTAATCGCGCTGACCTTCTGTTTCTCTTTAAACTCCTTCACGGTAACCTCACGTGTCCCGAACTTCTCAGCTGTGTCATGTTCCGCATCCCACGCAAGATCACCAGAGAACATAGACCTTTCCATGTGCCTGCCTGTCATCACGAACACTCAACTGTCCACAGAATACAGAATCTTTATAACGCTTACTTTCGTGAACTTGATATCTTTCATAACTCCTTGTCATCGTTCTTGTCCGAGCTTTGCCTTTTATTATAATATCATGTATTGTTCAAGTGTCCTTCTCCTCATTTTTCTTTTGTATTTACTTTGCGCTTTGTTGCCCGTACTCTCTTCTTTTCACAATTTTTATTTTTATTCATTTATTTTTTAATGATTTTTCCCTGAGTGTCTTGTTTTTGGTTTGTAATGTATGCGTGCGACAGCACTCAGACCTTAGGGTTGTTCCTGGGCACGTTAAATAAACATGATTGATTGATTGATTGATTGATTGATTGATTGATTGATTGATTGATTATTATTAGAGCACAGCCGAATGCCTGCAAACACCTCAAGACGAGGCAGGATTCGTATACCTCGTTTCTCGTCTGCGTTGATGAAGCCGTCGATGATGAAGCATTGAAGCGCCTGAACGACCCGTCGAATGTGGCCAATGGGATGCCTGTTTAAGCCGTTCCGTAGGGTGCTACACGACGGCATGCTTCATGCTTCTGAGAAAACTCCAAAAGATCAAAGTGGCGTGTAATCTGGACATTTTCTACCAAAGCATTCGTGGACTTCGCACCAAGGCACGTGAATTTTTCGCCAATGTTATTTCGTCATCTTTTCCTATTTTTGGTATTTCCGAATCTTGGCTCTGCAGTCAAATATCCTCTTCAGATTTTTCTCCACCACATTACAACATCTTCCGCTGTGACAGGCACTTCAGTGAAGTTAAAACAAAAAGGTGGTGGCGTACTTATTGCTGTTGACAGTTCACTGAGATGTGTAAGGCGCAACGACATAGAAAGTAATCAGGAATCGATTTGGCTTGAAGTCAGGTCAGCGCGCTGTGAAAAATTGTTAATCGGGACTTTCCATGTACCACCGAATATTTCCCCTGTCTTTTTTCATGAGATCATCTCTTCTATTGAGAATGTATTATCCTCCCATAGCAAGCGCAGAGTAATCCTTCTATGTGATTTTAACACACCAGGAATTGATTGGAACACGCTTAAACATTCTCATTATAATCTTTACATAGAGAACAAATGCAGCTTGTTGTTGGCACTTCTCTTCAGCAGCACAACTTGATCGCCAATTCCTGTGGCAACGTTTTAGAATTTTGCCTCTCGAATGCTCAGGTTATAGATGTCTCCCGTTCTGACATTTCCCTTGTCCGTCCCGATAAGTTTCACCCCTCGCTTAAGATAACTGCCGCTGTCTCAGCCTTGAGGCAGAGGTTTCTCCACTGGCATTAATGAATCTTCTCGCTTTGCTTTCAAGCGGGGTGATTATGTTGGCTTGTGCGATTTCTTGTCCGCCACCGATTGGTCACTGGTTGCAGATAAAACCAATGTTGATGACCAAATAGATCAGTTTACGGAGCTTGTTTTGAGCGGTATGCGCAAATACATTCCTCAGTATAGTCCTAAACATTCTAAATATCACCACTGGCTCTCATCTAAACTTATCACTGCCCTAAAGTATAAAGATCGCGCGCACCGTAAATCCAGAATTCCTGTGCCTAATGAGTGGAAAGAAGAATTCCGCTTTTTTTCGAACTCTCTACAAACGCCTCTATAAGCGAGATCATGACTCATATATTGCATTCTTGTAAAAAAGCGCCTCCGACCAGCCAGCAGAATTTTGGAAGTATATCAGCAAGCACTCTAGTAATCGCGAAAAGTGTTTCGCCTGCTCGACTCTAGAGGAGTAGAAGTCCAAGCAGTCGCGCATTGCTTTGCTGCCCATTTCTCTTCCTTATATAAACCTTCAGGTTTCAACGCTGGTGTCAGTCAGCAGCACACAACGGCTCCTACATCTAGTCCTGTGTTGTTTGATAAAAAGCTGATCAGCGAATGCCTTAACCGCTCGAAGCCTTCCCTATCCTGCGGCCCTGATGGCATCCCTTCCGCAACTTAGCTTACGGCAGTATATTTGCCCCAGTATTGATCTCTATACTTAATAACTCTCTGAATATTTCCACTTTCCCTCGCATGTGGAAAACTGCTCGTGTTTTTCCTGTATTTAGGTATGGCTGTAAAACCGATGTCTCAAATTATCGCCCAATTTTTCTTCTCTGCGCCACCTCCAAGATTTTTGAGCTTGCTCTTCACAACATATTGTCTCTTACTGTGAAGAACGCATTGATCCCGAATCAGTATGGATTCCTCACCGGCCGCTCCACTATCACAAATCTCACAAGTTTCATGACCCAGATCTCCTCGCCGGTACTCCCAAGGGGCAAGTTGTCACCATTTATTGTGACCTCAGCAAAGCTTTTGATTTGGTCAGCCACTCACTGTTTCTGATCAAGCTTACACACTTTGGTGTTGAATCGTCAATTGTAAATCTCTTTCGGAGTTATCTTATTGATAGATCCTGCTATGTTAACGTCAGTGGTCAAACGTCTTCTTCTTACATGGCAACCAGCGGCTTCCCTCAGAGATCAGTATTGGGACCACTCCGATTTTAAAAATTTTTACCAATGACGTTCTTTCTGCCATTCGGCATTCTTCATTCCTTCTCTATACCAATGGCATAAAGATCAACTTCAGACATATAATGTGCTCATCGAGCACTTTTATTTAGGACATAGAGAATTCTCCCTTCCAAACAAGGCACTTTACAGGGCGCAGTCAGTCACTCTCCGCTTGCTACAGACGAACTCGTACCCCAGTCCTTGGCGTATGAGCCGAATCGACCCAGACTACAACGGAACTTTCAATTGTGCACAGTGTGGTGGACATGTGAACTTGGGAGATATGTTGTGGGGATGCGCGACTCAGGCCTCCTATCTGGAGGACAAGAACAAGTGGGACGACGCTCTTAGGAGCAGCGAGCTACAAGACCAACTCTGGGCTGTCCAGAAGGACCGCGAAGCGGCGGAGAGCCTAGGGCTCCCCGTCCCGACGTGGGAGATGCCCTCTACATCTTGACGAACACTCGGGTGTCCTTCAGGACCGCTTTAGGCAATAAAGTTTCACCACCACCACCATAAAACTTTTTAAGGCAATTCACACTGTTGATGACTGTCGCATCCTGCAGTGTGACCTGCTTCCTTTTTCTAAATGATGCACAGATAATAACCTAACCTTGAATGCTAATAAGACCAAAGTCATGACTTTCCCCCGCAAAACAGCAAGCACTTCTTTTTTCTTAATCGGTAAATTCTGTCACATTGTATAGGGTCCGTGAGATAAATGATCTCGGTGTACTTTTTGATACAACCTTACACTTTTCAGCTCACACTAAACGCGTTGCAATGCGGGGTATGCGCACTCTTGGCTCTGTTTGCAGACTGTCGAGAGAATTCAATTCTCCTACACCGTTCCGCAAGTTATACACAAGAATCTGTCTTCCTCAACTCGAATACGCGTCAGTCGTATGGAACGGCTTCTCTAGATTCAACAGTGACATTATAGATCGGGTCCAGAAAAAGTTTCTAAGCACATATCATCACCGCTTTACTAGCACGGACGCTGGACCTTGCTTCTAGCACTGTCGGGTTATTGTCATTGCCCTTACTTCGCTGCCGACGTAATCATTCTGACCTTCTGTTCCTTTTCAAACTCCTTCACGGTATCCTCATGTGCCCCAAACTCCTCAGTTGTATCATGTTTCGTATTCCGCGTAAGATCACCAGAGAACACAGACCTTTCCATGTTGCTGCCTGTCACCACCAACACTCAACCGTCCACAGAATACAGCCTTTATAACGCCCACTATCATGACCTTGATATGTTTCACAACTCGCTGCCATTATTCTGTTCTGAGCTTTGCATTGTTGTCTCTTAGTTTCACATATTGTTCAACTTCCCTTCTCCTCCTTTTTCTTATGTGTGCATTTTGCGCCTGCGGTTACATGTATATACACTTTTCTTTTCAAGATCGTTTTTTTTTTATTCATTGTTTTTTTTACTGATATTCTATGTATACGTGCGCCAGCATTAAGACCTCATGGTTGTTCCTGGGCACGATAAATAAATGATCGATTGATTGATTCATTATTATTGTTGTTGTTGTTGTTGTGTTGTTGTTGTTGTTGTTGTTGTTGTTGTTGTTGTTGTTGTTATTATTATTATTATTATTATTATTATTATTATTATTATTATTATTATTATTATTATTATTATTATTATTATTATTATTATTATTATTATTATTATTATTATTATTAATAATGTCAGTGATTAGTTGGCTATAGATTTGGGGCACGCAATTGATGTCAGCGGGAAGAGCCACAAGTTCTGCTGCTGTCAACGTCGTAGTGTGAGAAACTCATTTTAAGAGCCGAAGTTCTATGTGACAATCAGCAGTCATAGAGCTGTTGAAACTAGTACACCCATCAATGTATGCGTGCTCACGGTCAAAGAAGGAAATATAAAAAACCAGTTACAGCCACTTCAGGACTACTAGAGCGAGTCTGCTTTCTTCACCAAGATTGTAAATCTTGGTAAACATCCTCTCCATGACCTTGCCGATGCAATTCGCAAGTGCAATCGGTCGGTAGGATGTAAGGTCTAGCGGAGACTTTCCAGGCTTCAGTAGGGGCATCGTCCCCGACGAGTGGAAGTGTAGCCGACTGGTGCCTCAACCGAAGCCTGGAAAGTCTCCGCTGGACCTTACATCGCACCGACCAATTGCACTTGTGAGTTGCATCGGCAAGGTCATGGAGAGGGTGTTGCTGACACGTATGGAATGGTACTATGAATACTATAACATCTACCCTGATGCTATGGCTTGTTTTCTACCTAGACGGTCTTCAATTGACAACGCCATTGATCTTGCGACCTCCGTGCAGCAACAAGAAGCTATGAAGCGTCTCTCTGTGGCACTCTTCTTGGACGTAAAAGGTTCCTACGTCAACGTAACCCACGAATTCATTCTCCAAGCTCTTGAGGCTGCAGAACTTGGAGGTCACGTCCTTAGATGCCATTAGGAGCTATCTCTCATGGAGATCGGTGTTTGTTCTTACAGAAGATGGCCCTACCAATAGATATATTTCCAGTCGCGGTGTCCCACAAGGCGGAGTGTTGAGCCCGACTCTTTTCAATATCGTTCTAGTCGGGCTCACCGAAACACTACCACATGCAGCTAATGTCTCGCTCTACGCCGATGATATTTGCATCTGGGCGTCTGGCTTGACACGGCCACAAGTGCGCGCCAAAATACAGAACGCGGCCACCCTGATGGCGGCATATCTTCGCCGACAAGGTCTGACCATATCTACGGGAAAATGTGCACTAAGGCTATTTACACGAAAACCGATGTCTTTCTACCCGGTGTGCATCGAGGGCCAGTCAACTGCATATAAGAAAACTCACAGGTTCTTAGGCATTATTTAGGATCATGACCTCACCTGGAGTCCCCATGCCTCCTACATGAAGAAAAAAACTCATTTGTATTGAGAATGTGTTTAAGTTCATAGCTGGAAAATCATGGGGATCATCCGTGCGCGACATGTTACAGCTATACATGCCACTCTTTCTCGGATTTCTTCGATATAGCCTTCCAGTCTTGTCCAACATATCCAAGACTAATCTCCTTGCACAACAGAGCGTACAAGTCGGACATGTCTTGACCTCCCGAGATGTTCTTCGACAGCTACGACGATTGTCATTGCACAGCAGCATCCGATCACCACCCATATCGTCGCTGAGACGCTAAGAGCGCACATTAGACACCTTTCACGTCTACCATCTCACCATTTAGCCGGTTTGCCAGCGCGACGAGAGAACATGAGTCGATACCATTTGGCTTCAAGCCTGCAACACGCCCAATATCGGCATCTCCGGCAAATTCACGTGTACCTATCAGTTCCTGGGATTGCTAAGTCCGACTTGTCACCCTTAGCCCTGAAGCAGTTGCACCTCCTTTGCCTACACGAGTCTTATCTTGACCGAATACATACTTACACGGACGGTTCCACCAATTCCAACAGCTCAACCGGAGCAGTGGTTGTTTCATCGGACGCCGTCTCTTTGCAGTTTAAATACTCTCAGAACACCATGTCGACAGCAGCAGAAATTGCGGCTCTTCAAGGTGCATTCAATTACGTGCTCCAGCAGCCACCAAATCATTCGGCCATTTTCTGCGATTCGAAAGCAGCCCAACAAACTCTGCAGTTTGTCCTACGTCATGGGTTACACGAGCAGCTAGTGTACGAAATAAGGCAAGCTCATCACCACGCGCCCGAGAAAGGACACGGCATTGTATTTCAGTGGTTGCCGAGCCCACTGCGGAATTGTCGGCAACGACATAGCTGATGGGGCTGCTCGCGCAGCTCTTCAATAACATCAGCGGGTACCTATACCGCTCTCAAGAACGGATGCTGCGTGGCTACTTCAATCACTTGCTCGCCACATCACGCTTCTACGATGGAATTCACCGGTTTCCCCAACTCACCCTTGCACTCTCTCGAACCTAACTTGTGACTTCGCCTGCCACCTGGACTCTCCCATTGCGAAACAACTTTACTGTGTCGCGTGTGGTTGGGCGTCGCATTTACAAATTCCTATTCATTCCTAATAGGAATGGCTAACAGTGCGACGTGCAATTTGTGCGGGTGCTATGAGACTTTAGAGCACCTTCTGTGTCATTGCCCATCCTTTGACGCTCACCCACATACTGTACAAGCTCAACTCAGCCTATTAGATAATATAGAGCTCTCAGAGGAAAAGATCCTGGGACCATGACCTATGCATTCTTGCATGCGAAAGGCCACAAAAGCCCTTCTGGTCTGGTCTGGACTGGACTGTATGAGCGCTTGTGACAGTGGAGCTTCCTATGCGACTGACTCTGTGAATGACTAACTCTTTATTATTTTCTTCTCGCTCCTTCTTATCTATTCTTCACCTTTCACTCTCCCCAAACGTAGGGTAGCCAACCGGGTACACTCTTGGTTAACCTCCCTTCCTTTCCCTTCTCGTTTCTCTCTCTCTCTCTCTCTCTCTCTCTCTCTCTCTCTCTCTCTACACTCTTTTTACGATCCCTGGAGATGACAGGCTTCTTCCTCTTTATTATCTGAGACACGATGTTTGGCCGCTGAAAGGGCTGGCTATTCCAAAATTATAGCAAACAAATACAATAATAAAAAATAAAAAGTTATGAGAATAAACAAAATACTATAAAGACAAGTCCATAGATTACAAAGAAAATCAGAGCAAAATAAGCGTTGTCTTACCCACTACAATGTATATTTTGGGCATTTTGCATTGTTGAAGCAAGATGGAAATCAGACTTGATGAGTTTACCAACAAGACTGCAGAATACAAAGTAGCCTGTAGCATACAACCAAGCGTGTGCGCCCAAGTACTTCAAACATGTCTGGGCTTGGCACGATGTGCTTCATGACCCGCAATGATTGTATTGCTCAGGATAACTCTAGTTTCCACATACGGTGTACTATCACTGAGTGGCCCAGTGCAGATGGGAAGATTCTATCGGTCATCTTCGCTTCTAGTTTTACCAGTTCTTTAAATAACGCCAGACTGCAGTGTGCTTTGAGAATACTAAACGATCGGCTTTTTGGCGTAGCAAATGTCCTGGGAGCCTGGCTTCACAGCTCATCAGCCCAGAAAACTACTCGAGTTCTTCTTTAGCACCTGAAGGCGACATTTTGATTGATCGGCTGAAGACACGAAGCCTTGTGTACGGGCGCATGATTCATCTAAACAGTCCCATCTCCACGTCTATAGAAACTGAGCAAATTCCTCCCTGTCTTTCCTCTCTCTCTCTCTCTCTCTCTCTCTCTCTCTCTCTCTCTCTGTCTCAGAGCACACATTCGACACCTCTTTCACGGCTGTCCCCATCGCACAATTTAACATGTTTGCCAGATTGGATGCATACGAAGAGGGTTGACGTACGTATTCCATTTTAGGCAATCAGTAAATGCACATCGCCAGAGCCAATTGTAAAACGAAAAAAAAAATTTTTTCATAGGAGTACAGTTTCAGCTATCGTATTTCTGCCGTCGGGATTTTCTGCCTTACCTCAGGGGAACGAGGAAATATTGGTCGGGCTTCTATGGCTATTCGTGTCAGCGCCCAACGACCGTCCGATGAAATGGGCCATAGCATTATTTTAGGCACGTACGGCGGTGTCGCCACTGGGCTGCTGCGTGCCATTCAGCGCGTTTCGAAGATCTGGCATCGCCTGTGGGCCGCCAATTTATGCGAGCATGCAACACCTTCCCACAAAGAATGCCACACACACTCGCCGCTGTCACTTTGCAGCACAGACAAACAGAAAATCGACCTTTTTCTTTTTTTCCTTCTTCCTCTTTTCCCCCTTGGAAGACGTGCGCACTGTGCTGTTAGTCGGTGGCGTTCCTCGTTCAACACAACGCACTTATCCATTGAGCATCCACCGTTTCTTTATCAGACGGCTAAGGTGAGGGAGAGGAAAAAATGAACGAAACGTGAGCAAGGCCCCGTAATCTCCCAGCGGACAGTAAACGAAGAAAACACGGCCCGTCTCCCCTAAACCTTCCTTTGCTTTTTTTTTTTTCGTTTTGTGTGTGTGCGTGCGTGCGTGCGTGCGTGTGTGTGCGTGTGCGTGTGTGTGCGTGTGCGTGTGTGTGTGTGTGTGTGTGTGTGTGCGCGCGCGCGCTATACCACCGTTTGATGCGTCGTCAGCTTGGCCGTCCGAAAGAAAGGACATAGCTCCGATAAATAGCCATACGGTGGCCTTTGCCGGTGCAGCAACGGCAGCAACTCTCGCGACGAACAAGCGAGCCCCGCAAGTTGGGCCTCTCCTTTCGCGCGTCTGGTTGCCCCCCCCGTCTTTAGTCCGCTCAAAAATTTATCCGCGCGCGTGCGTGCGCTTTTTTACAGCGCACCGGCTTTTCTTTACAACCCACGGTGCTGCTAAGCAACAGCCCGATTTTGGTTCTTGCAGGAAGAAACAGAACTTGCGCAACTTCGGTTGGCTGAGCAGACTTGGCCTTTGCCCAGAGGCACCCTGTAAATAGGATTGCGCTTCGCGTCAGTGAGTTCTTGAGCGGCGGCCAGGAAAGGACAATGGGCCTGAGTCTCGGATCGCTCACTCAAGCTGAGAGAGAGAGAGAGAAAGAAAGATAGCAATGACGGCTCGCGCTGTGGCCTCGGTATAACGCGGTGGGTGCAGTATTTACCGGCATCGTCGTCGAAGGCCTTACAATGTTACACCATAATGGACAAGAAAAACAAAGAACACGAAGTTAGTAACGCTACGAAAACGCATGATGAAACATGAACAGAAACGCTGCATTAGAAAATCTACGACAAGCTGAATCTAGCCGGCCGAGACGGAGAGCAACGGGACCTAAGACAAGAAATAGAAGCTTCCAGCAAATATCACTCTATTATTGCAAATATTTTTGTGTATTGCAGATGACGAGTTGCTAAATATTTCCTGGATAGTCCAAATTACCGTAATAACCTGAATTTAAGTGGCCTTTCTTTTTTTTCTCCAAATCTTGCATCTCGACAAAAAGAACAAAAAAATGTGTTGGAGGTAGGATCGTATCATTCCAGAACAATGTTCCAGAACAATGATCCAGAACAATGTTTCAGGAACACCAACTCTTCCGCTGTTGACGTAACTTCCGGTGTGCTGCAGGGTTCTGTCCTGGGACCCTTACTCTTATTGCTGTATATTAATGATTTACCTTCCAGCATACCTGTCAACATACGGTTATACGCGGACGACTGCGTGCTTTATCAAACTATAAACTCACCTAAAGATCATATTCTTCTTAATGATTTTTTTTACTATTTCTGCCAATGGTGTAAAACCTGGCAAATGACTATAAATTTCAAGAAATCCCTGTACATGTCATTCTGTAGGCGTTTGTTTCCATCCACGTTTCCTTATGCATTTAACGGTTGCGCACTGGGAAGAGTGTCCAAATATAAATACCTGGGTCTTTATTTTACTAATACCACGTCATGGTCTCATCATATAAATTATATTTGCAACAAAGCACTTAAGAAGCTGGGCTACTTACGGTGTACTTTGCGCACAGCTCCTTTAAATACTAAAGTAGTCGCTTACAAATCAGTTATCCGGCCACTTATGGAGTATGCTTGTGTGGTATGGAATCCGCATAAGAAATCAGACACCATGAAATTGGAAATGGACCAGAAAAAAAGCTATCCGGTTTATCTACCGTCGATATGACAGCAACTTTTCTCCGTCTTCTAAACTTTCAGAGTTAAATCTAACAACTCTCAGCATCCGTCGCAACATAGAATCCCTAAAGCTATTGCATTCACTAATTAACTCATCGAACAATTCTTGCCTTAGCAAATACATAAAATTTGTGGAACCTTCCTCATCTAGGAGATATCACCATCTTAATATTGCTCCTTATCGGTCACAAACAGATACGTTTAAATATAGCTTTTTTCCTTTAACCATTCATTATTGGAACTCTGCCTGGTGCCATTCGTTCCCTTCCTTTGGACGATTTCTTGCTTAAGCTTGACTGTTATTGATTTATCTTTTGTGTTGTTTGTTCTTGCTTCGTGCTGCTTATATTTGCAATTTGTGTACGCTCTACAACTGTATAATTCGATCCCCAATCCTGCCATAGCCCTAACAAGGCTGCAGTATGTAAAAATAAATAAATAAATAAATAAATAAATAAATAAATAAATAAATAAATAAATAAATAAATAAATAAATAAATAAATAAATAAATAATGTGGGGTGTTTAACTTGCTAAAACAACTCGCGAGCTACGAGAGACGACATAGCGGGGAGGGAAGAGGGACTAATTTTGAGCACCTCGAGTACGTGAACGTACCCCGAAATCATGGAATACGAGTCTTTTGTGAATACCGCCCCCATATACACGTGGCCGTCGCGACCAGGAATCTAATCCGTGATCTTGCCACATTGCACTGAGTAGCTGAGCGGCACACTTTGCCAAAATAAAATTTTGCTCCCATGGGGCTTATCTGGTCCTCCAACAATAACGGTAATTCATCTTCCGAGCATCTCCCTTCTTTAACAGTACACACACGGTAATTTCAGGTCACGAACGGCACCCACGTATCAACCTGACACAGAGTTCCTGACAGGACAGTAGCGAGAGCAGAGCGCTAAATAAGGGAATTCAACGCAAGATTGACGATGGTTATTGTTTGAGGGACAGACAATAGAAGCCCCAAAAGGTGTATTTTTTTTATTTGAGTGCGTAGCTTCGGAGCCACTGCGGAAGGTAGGGAGTCGTATACATTGTGCTGCATTTCTGTTTTGGAGGTCGGTCATCAAAGACAGCGAAGGTGCTTAAACTCGCGGACTGTTTCGCGATAATACGGTATGTCAGGGTGTACCACATGAAACTAAGAATATTCTTTGTGTGTTCGTGTAGGAAAAATGCATGAAATTGACAAAGAGGAAAAGAATGGCAAACGCAGGCTGGCAACTGCAGCCGGAAGGGACACAATGCCTCCCTGCTCTTTCGGAAGGAGGGGCACAAACGTAGAAATGGATTAATAGGAAGAAGGGAAGGAAAGATGAAAGAACGAACGAGATGAAATATCTTTTCATTGAAAACTTTAAAAATATAATGTTTAAGGCGACGGAGGGTGGGACGGGGCAGGGGTTAATCCCATTTTCTCCCGTCTCGCCCCGAAGGAAAACTGATTCACAAAGCTCACCGAGGTAACTGACGTGCAACAACATCACATATTGCACCGGTAAGCAGTGTAAACTTGGGATCCATACTATAAAGGACGAGTCGTATTGCGATTAAGCAAGTCGCGTGCTTGCACGCGGGGCGTCCCGGGTCCCCATTGCAAGCCATCTGAATATGCCAGTGGTAAGAAGTTGAACCACTTGGCTAGACGAATTCTAGCGTAAGAAGTTTTTTTGAATTATGGCCCTGAGGTCGAACGCACAAAAATCTCTTACGCTCGAATTGTTCCCAAAAAAAATTCCGGCCAATCCTGACGCTGGACATATTATTAGCGAAGGCGACCGACCTATGGCACGAGGCACTTACGAACAAAACACTTCTGAATTCGGCCTCTGGGCCTGAATTCATAAAAACTTCTTAGGCTAGAATTTTTCGTAAGAAAGAATTTTAGCCAATCCGGATGCCAGACATATCATTAGCGAAGGTGGCCAGCCAATAGCAAAGCGAACTTACGACGAAACAGCTTTGTGAATCTGGCCCCTGGTCTATATGGTCATGGGGCCCCGCAAGACAAATATGCACATTTAATGATCTAAGGGAAAACTTTATGGACAGCAACTAAATTTGATTTGTAGATTTTGTTACGTATTCTACATACACAGGGTCCTTGCTCCAGGGACCGTATTCGGTAACAATTCGGTTTCCGAAGAATTCACTTTGGAGGTGACGTCACATTTGGGCGGTCCGCTAACGGTATGAGAACGAGATTAAGGACAGAGGTCAATGGGCACTCAGGTTTTTTTCTGGATGTGAACGTGACAAACCAAGGGAAAATACAGCAAATGAGGGACGCTTCTTGCTCTGCATGAACGCCGATCTCGCCCGTGCACACAGCACGCACAGGCTTTGCACACGGAACGCGTCGTCTTCAAATCACACCGAAGCCCCTCGCGCCACTACGCTTCATAGCAGACGACGGATTTGGTTTCCGCATGAGTGGGATGTCATCATAATATGCGTGCACGCCCCGAAGTGATGGAGTCACCCAGGCAGCGTTGAATCACTGCTCGCAAAGCGAATTCTTCGAAAACCAAATTGTTACAGAATACGGCACCAGAGATTTACTTGAACAATATAAAATGTTTGTGTTTGTACAATAGTGTTTTATTGCACAGTTGCATGGGTCTCATTGTGTCTTGACTGTGTGTTAAGTATATCTTATTTTTGTTTTAGCTCTGTCTTCCCTGTGCTTTAACTGCATCTTAAATGTGTATTAACCATGTCTTAGCTGTGTCTTAACAGTGTTTCTGTCTTAAATATGTTAATACCTTAACTAGCTGTGTCTTATGTTCTGTGTCTTAACTGTGTATTAACTGCGTCTTAATTATGCATACACTGTGCTTTCACAGCCAGCTCAAAATTAGCCCACCTTCCCGTTTGTCTACAGTTATAAAAACAACAAAACCGATTCATTCGGTGCTCTAACAGCATCCGTGACCTCAACCTTGTTCTAACTTTTTTTAATCTACCTCAGCATCAGCTGACCGCGACCCAAACATTTCGGTCGCAAACAAACCAGGTTGTTAAAAAGAAATTTCATAAAAAAGTATTTCAGTGACGTCGAAGCGTTGAATCAGTGTTATGGGAGCACATGTTGAGAAAGCGCGCTTGGCGAGTGGTAGCCGCCGAGAAGAGCTTCCTCGCGAGTGATTAACACAACTGGCGGTGCTTTGCGCGCAGCCTGCGCCACGCGTGCCACTGTAGATCTAGCTCGCGCGCAGAGCCGCAACCTGGCGAGCAGCGCGCGCCACATCGACCGGGCGAAGCGCTGCACCGGTGTGTGCCAGGTGGCGAAACGTACCAAGCGGTTGCGGAAGCAGGTGGTGTACGCCCAAGCGCTTCGGAGAAACAACTTCGCGTCGCCGATCAGTGTGTGTCCGTGTAGTTTGGTTTCCGCTTAATGGCTCGGTAATGAAGCGTCAACGATCGAATGGCGCCCGGCACTCTCCGCCCGGGTTAACATGCACATGCGCTGCCGGCGTTCCGCGACACGCCGAGCGTCCGTGCTCGTCGTGCGCGGCATATTTGCGCACTGGCGCACTGCAGCCTGCTTTTGTGTTTTGAGTGCAAAAGCTCACCGGCTGTGCGGGTGCTTGTTACTTATCAACCGTCCTTGTATGCGAACGTGTGTGCGTGCGTGCGTGTATGTGCGTGGGTGCCTGTGCGTGCATGTGCGTGCGTGCGTGCGTGTGTGTGTGTGCGTGCGTGCGTGTGTGCGTGCGTGCGTGCGTGCGTGCGTGCGTGTGTGTGTGTGTGTGTGTGTGTGTGTGTGTGGTGTGTGTGTGTGTGTGTGTGTGTGTGTGTGTGTGTGTGTGTGTGTGTGTGTGCGTGCGTGCGTGCGTGTGCGTGTGCGTGTGTGTGTGTGTGTGTGTGTGTGTGTGTGTGTGTGTGTGTGTGTGTGTGTGTGTGTGTGTGTGTGTGTGTGTGTGTGTGTGTGTGTGTTAAGATCAGCAATAAAAACAGATAACCAACTTTTTTTATTATCGCGAGGACAGCAACGGCTGTCTGGCGTCCGCATCACTGAACAGACAAGCAGGGAAGAAAGCAAGGTTGAGAAGACAGGAGAGAGAGGCTAATGCCCCCAGAGCTAAGTTTATTACGTGTACACGAATATACAAGAAATTGTAAGGGGCACTGCAGCCGCCGCCGTAGCTCAATAGACCTCTCCCTGTTTGCAAACAGCGTGACGTCACTGCGGGGGCCCCACCCATCTGCCACGCCTCCGAAGCGGGCGCTGGTTGGCAAAAAATGTTCATGCGACCTGTTCTATCTGCATAAAAGCGCTGCATGTATATCAACTGCCGCGATCGTAAGTCCGGCATATTGCGATTTTTTGAAGTGACAGCATTTACGAACTATGCTTAGGAAGTACAATCGTCCCCGTTTTACCGGTATGACAACGTAGCATTGTTGCCGAGTACATGGTTCCCGTAAGTCAGCGTGTGGTGATTTCGCAAAAGTGCGCCTCTTCCGTAGATCAAACATCCACAAAAATGTATTACTCCTCGAAAACGAACATTTTATCACATATGATGCACATTTTCGCGGTGGTAAAGTGATACTTCGCTAAATGACTGGTCTTCGAACACAAATTTGCATTGCATTGTCATGAATGCACTGTTTTGCGCCCCATTTACACTGTAGCCTTAAACGATATACAAGATGGCCTTCATCTACAACTACACGGTGGCTCAGTGGAGCCGTACCAAGTAGCGGCGCCTAAATTCAGATGAGGGAGAAATGCAGAAAAACTTATAACCCTGCTTTAGGAGCATGATAAGATATCCTAGGTGGACAACATTCAATCCGGAGCCTTTCGTTACACTGTCGCTGTGCAGCTTAGGGATGTTAAACACCAAAATTTAATTTTAATTATTAGTCTCGGTCATGTGAATGCACAACGCAAAAGCTTACATAAGTACATAATCCATTGCGCGGTAACTTCTGTGTCTGCTGCCTCCCTTTGCAGCTCTCAACTTTACAAGACCCAACTTTTGCATGTTTATGTGCATCATCACAGCACGAAGTCCGTGCCGTAAAGGTGAATATACCAATAACGAAAAAAAAAAAGAAAAGGGAAGTTCAGTTTTACTTAAGACCCGTGAGATCTGCGTTAAATCGCGATAATTTCAATGGTTTGCCTTTTGGGCATTCCCCGTGGGTAAATGTACACATGCAGCTTCGGCAGTGGTTAAAACATCGTAGGAGCTCATTTGTAGTCATACCTCTCAGTCGATAAATTATGCTCAAACGAAGGTTTTTTCCTTTCTTTTTCTTTTCATATTTTTTTCTGCACACAGCGCGGATGGCCTGGAAATAAATGCGCTCACTAATCATCGCGTCTCATTCATTTTCACCTGTTCAATAATTACGGGTACTGAAGTTTTATCGGAGCCTGATCATTACGACTGGTTTTATTACACGCAACACGCGTTCACAGTCTCGTAAGTGAGATGTATTGCTAATCGCTTAGTACACCACGCGCGCGAGCACACACACACGCACGCACACACACACACACATACACACACACACACACACACACACACACACAGCACGCACGCACGCACACAATGTGGTCCGTTTTCCTACGCAAGGATGTGCCGATATCATCGCTGTTTTTCGCCGCACACATTACCACAACAAATGCGGTATACTTCAATGGAAAAGCCGATATTCTTCATCGCACAATCCATCACAGACCACCACCACGTGGTTCACGTTCGCAAGTAAAAAAGGCCCAGCACCGCTACATTTTCATCACGCAGTTTACCACACGCCGATGTTCTCCGACACACATTACTGCTAATCTGGCTGGCAAGAGAATTGTAGAGGTTCACGTAAAAAATAAAAAAATAAATAAAAACACGCGTCCGCGTGGCGCCCATCTACACCAACTTCTGCGCGACTGCACCACGCAGAAAGCCGGCGGCGGCTGTGTTTTGTCAGCCAGGGTCACCGCACGTGCGTCGGTGACGTCACGCTGTGACGTCGCTGGTGCGGTGTGACGTACCCCAGGATAGGTCTATTGGCGGAGCATCGCACGTGTCATGTAGAGGTAGCGGGTTTAGCTCCCAACGGCGGCAATTTGTATTTTTTTTGAACGTTCATTTCTCTATTCTTTATTACGAATATGAAGATAAACGCCAATTTATCCCCATAATAACCTTCATTCATAAATAATTCTGCATTTCCATAAAAACTTCTTTCGGCGCATACTATGGGAATACACAATACTGTTTTTTTATACTTGTATACAGACATATTAGCTCACCCAAGGTTCCCTGCCTATGAGCGCCAAATACAATAACTTGAGTGATGTGCATATATGTGTGTGTGTGTGTGTGTGTGTGTGTGTGTGTGTGTGTGTGTGCGTGTGCGTGTGCGTGTGTGTGTGCGTGTGCGTGTGCGTGCGTGCGTGCGTGTGTGTGTGTGTGTGTGTGTGTGTGTGTGTGTGTGTGTGTGTGTGTGTGTGTGTGTGTGTGTGTGTGTGTGTGTGTGTGCGTGTGCGTGTGCGTGTGCGTGTGCGTGCGTGTGTGCGTGCGTGCGTGCGTGCGTGCGTGTGTGTGTGTGTGTGTGTGTGTGTGTGTGTGTGTGTGTGTGTGTGTGTGTGTGTGTGTGTGTGTGTGTGTGTGTGTGTGTGTGTAGCCCGTACTATAAACCTTAGAAGAAAGTATACGTTCAAGGTTGTCGGTGTCGTTCCGGAAGTAATATAGTGAGTTACATACAATATAACAACCTACCACTATTTATTATGTCATTCTCCTGCGACATCGATATTGGCGACACAGCAACATGCATGTAGCACGTGAACAACACGGGAAGAAGAAAAGAAAGAAGTAGGCGTTGAAGGAAGGAAAGACACTCCGGAACCGGGAAAAGCATCTTCGAGACTCGCAAAAGATGATTTTCCCGCCCACCAGCTGTCAGTGCACTCTTCTCTGACTGTCGCAAGACTGAGCCCACTCCAGTGGGAACGAAGAAAGCAATGGTATATGCGCTCTCACTCACCGCTGTAAGTGACATCCGGCACGACACCTTCCGCAAGTGACAGGAAAGGATGATGCAGACGGAGCCGCGAGGCACTGCGCGCCGCGGCGGTGGATCCGTTCCATCCCGTGGCGTCCACGTACTTGTCGCAACCCCTGAGCAGGCGTTGCCAGTCGCCGGGAGCCCACGGCGGCGCCTCGGCGCGCTCGCCGCCGCCGCCGTCGGTGCCGTTCGAGGACGGGTGCTCGAATTCGACGCCGGCCAGCGCCGTCCGCCACCACGCCACGAGCAGGGCGGCCGCGAGGAGCAGACGCGGCCCGGCGCGCAAGTCAAGTGCTCGGTCCATCGGAGCGCGCCGCGGCGAGCTTCGGGTGCGCGAGCCAAGAGCACGCTGCGCGTGCCGGAAGTTCCGAGAAAGCGTTCGCGGTAGGCGCGGGTCAGCTGCTGCCTGCCTACAGCCGTTTCGCAGCCAGTGCGGAAAATTCGTGACGAAAGGAGTGAGACTGGACAGGAGCGCTAACACCGAAAGCAGCCAACACCAAAACCCTGAGAACCAAACGGTAACGGCGGCGGCACAATAGAAGTTCTCTAGAGGATGAACGTCGAAACCGCAACGCAAAACAGGGAGCAGCGTGAAAGGAGATTGTCTGCAGCTAGACGTCACAGTGAAGAGGGGGTGTGCCTAGGAGCCCAGCTTCTTAAGCGTCGCGCCTGCCTACGGTGCCGCGGGCACCGCTTAGGTGGGTAAGCATCTTCTCTTGCGGTGCAGGATGATGAGTTTGGCGCGACTGGAGGCTCTGCAGGTGTTGCTCATGCCGCTGGCCGAAAATGACATCGATTCGGATCCCTTCGCGGGAAGCAGCCTGCGCAAGAGAGAGAAAGAAATCCTTGTGAGCATATTACAGGCTGGCATATCGCAAAGCTAAGTGAAGCCTAATGTTCACATGTGTTGAATAGCATAAATTCACATTTATTAACAATAACACTCCGCAGCGTTGTTGTAATAAGGTTCACAAGTTCATACAAGGCAGTTTCATCACCTGCTGGAAAACTCTATGACAAATGGAAATATTCAAGGACCACAAAAGAGCCGACATCGCCTCCCATCTTTGTACCGCAGCAGGGCTTACACCTGCCATCGCGATAAAACAAAGCAGTCATGTTCTCTTGTGTCCACGAACTGTTTATGATTACGTGAAAGGACCAAGTCACAATTAACGAAGCAGGGTACCAGAGTGGACGTAACAAGAGCTTCTATAGATAAGACACTCAAAACAAGAACACGGGATACTGCCCGTGGTTATTCCCGCCGCAGAAGATCTGTAATATGTGCAACAGTGGCGTCAATCAGCCTTTATTGTTCCTCGGTTCGAAGAGCGCTTGCGCGATTCTCGCAATTCGAGGAGCATGCTGGCCTCCATATATACCGGGTGTTTCAGCGAACACTTTCAAATTTTTTTAAAGGTTGCCTGTGGCAGATAGCACAATTCTAGCTCATAAGCTGGTCTACTCGAAGAGGCGGACATTACTTGCACAAAAAATTGAAATCACAATCAATTGTGATTCATAATGAAATGCACAATCAATTAATTAACAAAAATTGACTAATTGAGTTTTAACTAATCACCTTATGGCCCATATTGCAATTTACAAATTCTAGCCGTGGAGTTCGCAAGGCGGATCCACTTGGAACGAATTCTCATGATGACACCAGTCTCGAGATACTAAATCCTGAACTCTGTGCGAAATCAAAATGCTCGCGTAAAGCAGCTCTGTGTGCCTGCAACACCTTGTGTTCCCAGAAGGGTCAGTAATAGCCTGCTTAGAAGCTTCTCGTCTTCTTCCTGTATTCCCAAGAGAGGCTGGTTTGATTGTACATATGGGGACATACCACAGCGAGCGATTAAGAGACACTCAGACTGAGCAATTACTCGCTTTGATCGCCAGGCAAAACCCGCATCCACCACCACCAACGAAACCACCACTACCACCAATGTTCTCTTTCAAGAGCGTGAGGTGTGATACGTGCATTGCGGAAGTTGGTTTTAGGACTAAGTTCTTGAGACTGAAGTTGAACGTGCCGTTTTTCACAATATGGGAAACCTTCGGGCTGACGGTCTCCGCCGAATTATCACATTCCGTCTTAAAACAATGCCGTCGCATTATTGCATTTGCTTTCAATGTGCGTCTGAACATATAGCGCGGAACCATACTTCACGCGTATTCGTAGAAAGTGTACTCTTCGAATGTATTACGCTAAATGTAAACCAAAAAAAATCGCAATTTTAAGCACATCCTCGCTTGCCGCTCAAACGTCGCAAATTCAATCTAGAGGAAAGTGGCCCCACGCCCCTCCACTCCAGCGCCTCCGCCGTTTTCATTCTCGCCCATGACAATGGTCTGTACCAATCTATACATGGTAGCCTCCATTTGTGAATATAATCAGGCCAACTGCAGCAATGAAATCTTAGGTGGAAAAAAACCTTAATTTTCTTCCTCCAATAGTCACACCACGAAAAGTTTTGGCTCATCTATCCTGAAAAATAGAATGCGGCTATTGCACGAGTAATTTGCAATATCGACTTCGTAGTGCATATAGAGACATAAAGCGACTCAGTGACTTAAGCAAATGTAAATTAACAGTACGGGAGCGAAATCGGAGCACGTGCAAATGCACTTTCGCGAATCTCCTTGAAAATCGAGTACGCCTTTTCGAGTGAGGCAAGAGGGTGAGCGCGGGAGCGGCAATAGTTTAACTTTTTTTTATTATTATTATTGCCGGCACGACGGCTCAACTGCAAAGCCACTTCGCAGGTCGTTCCAACGGCGACTTGGATGGGGACCAAATGCAGCGTGTCTGAAAATCAGGGCAACTGCTGCAGAGATTGATAGCAAGTTCGATGTCCCCAATACAAGTTAGCAGAACAAAATTCGCGTTAGAAAAACTGTTACTTCCCCGTGCCAATAAAAAACAGACAACCAGAAAGTGTATCTTCCTTTTTTCTTCTTTTCTTCTTTGTCGTTTTGAGCGCTGAGACATGGTCAAGGACATACAATGTAGCGAAGGAGATCGTGAGCCTACGTAGTGGTGAAATTAAATTGTAAGGTTAATCTCAGCTCGATTTTCTTTTTTCTTTCACAGGTTGATCAGTCATTGAAAAGCCCTCACAGCGACGAACCTAAGTGAACGTTTTATTATCAGCGAAAACTGCAAATAAGGGCTTATTCGACAGGCAGTTTTTCTTTAAGCCGAGCAGAACCAAACAACTAACGATCAGTATATAACAGGGACAGATCAGTCACTGCCGATTCCGCGTCAGGCTATTCATGCGCGCTCGGTTGACTTGAACCATGGCCAGGAAACCTTGAACGCCCATTAGTGCTGCATAACTTCCCCAAAACCTTCACCCGCCGGCAGCTATCTCAAAGGCTGCCCGCACAGGAGGCGGGCAACGTACAGCCCTAAAACCAGACGGCCCCTGAGTGCGTTCGTGCGAAATGGCGTTGCTAGACTCTGTCGCTCTTGTTATTCACATCTTGATCTTGTGCAATGGCGTCTTTATTTTTTTTTTAATTTTTTTGTCAGGCACATCTATCAATGTCACCGTCACTACAAGTCAGCAGCCGTGCGTCATAAGCGAACGCTTGTTCGCCGTCAGGACTTGTTTCCGCTTGTGTACATTCTGGTTATGTTATAAGCTACTATTATCGCGTAAAAACAAAGCGAAGCAGCGTAAACCCGCAAAAAGGAAGCTTGCGAGCGCTTCATAACGAGTCTAGCTGCGCGCACCACGTACGCAGTTTATGGAGGGGCCTTTTAAGAGACAAGAAAACTCGTAAAGCTCGCGAGACAGTTCCAGTCCCGTTTTGCGCTCGCTGCTGAAACGCGACTCCTCCTGAGGTCTAAACCTTCGCGACGCCTGCGCTTGAGCAGAATGCCGATCCCGCAGAAGCGCACGTTTCGCCCATATCCGGCAGTAGATGGAGGACGCGACGGAGGCACACCGCTCACACGGACGAAGGCGACCGCAAGGCACAGAGCCGTCGGCGGCACGCATTCCGGTCACCGAAGAAACGCGGCCAACAATGCATTAGCCGCGGTGGGAATCCGCCGTCGAGACAACGCGGCTCAACCGGGCGCGCCCCATGGCTCGCAAGGCACGTGCTCTATAGAACTGCTAGGGCCTCCCTTTCCTGCGTTATCCCGGCCAAGAAACGGCCATGGGCCCTTCTAAAAAATTTACGTCTCGCGGTGCCACCCGAGGCGCCTTTATTGCCCGCCCTGGGAGACGCGTGCGAGGACGACCCTCGAATGTGGCCCTCGCAGCGCTCCTTTAGCAGTCTTCGACGCCTTGCCAAGCTTCACAGCGCGGACCAATTGGACTGGATAACTCGCCACCGCTTGAAGCGCCTGTTCTGTAGGACGCCAACGACGCGCTCGCGGACGATGTGGTGAGCAAGCACTCCGGCGGTCCGGAGATTTGTTCCTTAATCTGTATCGTAGCGGACTCGGAAGAGAATCTCCGGGCTCATTTCTGAGTAACTTATGTGATACCTGTGGCTGAAACCATTAAAAGTGAGGTAATTTTTGATGGTATGAAAGAATATTATTCTGCTGACATACCACGCACCAGTAATGTTTTACTATTAGGAATACATTTTTAATGTCCAAACAAGCGTCGCCTGATGTCACATTTTCGTGATGATATGAGGGCGTTACGGCACCAGCGCACCTACCTGTTATCCTACACTGCAGGCAACTTGCGAATCACTGGATTGGGCAACGTCCGGTTTAGCTTCTTAAAAGTCTTGCTGCTACAGTTGCTCACAGCTTCATGAAATGTGCTCCGCAGAGCTTCTGACAAGTTACGCAACCACCCAGGGTCGGTGAAGAGAGATCTAAAAGCTTCGCGGTCCGACCGACAACTACGCCCTTAGCACCAAAGGCGTTATCTGCTTACAAAAGGTGATGGAATCGCCTAGCACCATATCATACTGCGTCTTGCGCTCCCTCGACAATGAGCCCACGTTGTTCCTTTCTTTTGATCTATGTTCATCCCTTAATCTCTACGCCCACTCTTTTAATGCGTGAGCATTCTCAGGGTCGCACTTTTCGGGGGCTATGTATGTCTATTTCTATATATGCGTCTGTGCATGTATGTTTGCGTCTAACCGTTTTTCCGCCTATTTGAGTCCCTGGGTAGTTCGTGGTCGAATGGGCAGCGCATCGGGCTACCGTGCTGAAGTAACAGGGCTAGAAACCAACCATCGGACCAACTTGCGCCACTTAGTATGTGGCAATTTGTGCAACATACGCGCCGCTCTTAAACGAACCTCTTTCACGCCGACATGGGTCACTCTAGGATGCCGAACTGGGCTGTTCGAAGAAGCTCTTTGACGACGACTTGGGGCAATGGGCATGCGCCACTCACTCTGCGCTGATCTCCAATGAACCTTTTCGATGCTAACTTGGATCACTTGGTATGTGCCAGTAGGCGTGTGCCGCTCTTCAATGAACGTCTTTGACGCCAACTTGGGTAACTAGGTATGTGCGATTGGGAATGTGTCGCCCTATATACAAGTCCGAACAATATCCCTTAAATTTCTCCGATGTTCAGCGGAATCGAGCCCATGTCAAAAGAGTTGCTCAAGGACAGCAACTCGACGCATTATCAGCCTGCGCCACAAAAGCACTGGTTATGTGCCGCTTTTCAACAAACGCCTTTCACGCCAACGCTTTAGCGAGCTGCGCCGTGAATGCACTGGCTATGTGCCTCTCATCAATGAACCTCTCGTCAACTTGGGTGACTGGGTGAACAATTCTCCGCGTTCGCAAGCACTGGCGTGCGAAACTTCTCGTCTCGGAAGCCACATGGCGTAGCGCGTCCAGAAGGAATCGCGAGAGAGGAGCCCGATTGCCGCATGACGCGTTTCTCAGCGTTCGCACGCACCGACGCATTTCGGAGGGTATGCGCAGGCTTCGCGGAACCGCTAGATGGAGCCGAGTGTTCTTTGATTCATCCTAGATGGACAAATGGTGCAACAGAAGGTCCCTGGACTAATGTACGCAGACGACATTGTGCTACTAGCGGACAATACAAGAGATTTGCAGATACCTGCGAATATCTGTGGCAACGCAGCGACAAATCTAGGCCTTAAGATTAGCACAGAGAAATGAGGAATTATGATCTTTAATGAAGAGACCAGTAATTACGTGGTGTCAATTCAACAGCAAGTCATACCCATAGTCAAGCAATATAAGTACCTCGGCGTATACATAAACGAAGGAAAGAATTGCTCAAGCACACACCAAGATAAATCTGAAAATAAAGGGGAACTGGAATGCAGCAATAATGAAACACAGAGCACTGTGGGGCCACAATAAGTATGAGGTGGTGCGTGGAATCTTGAAAGGAGTAATGACGCCAGCGCTAACATTCGCAAATGCCATTCTATGCTTAAAATCATATATCTTGTCGGGGTTGGAAGTTAACTAAAGATCAGAAGGCCGGTTGGCTTTGGGAGCCCACGGTAAAACCACAAATGAGGCAGTGCAGGGTGACATGGGTTGGGCCTGTTTTGAAGTCAGAGAAGCACAGAGCAAAATTAGTTTTGAAGAAAGGCTCAGGAGCATGGATGAAAATAAATGGGCGGCTAAAGTGCACAAGTATCTCTACATGAAAAGCGTGGACACAGAATGGAGGAAGAGGTCAAGGAAGTTGTCAACCAAGTACAGGATAATCGAAGCTGTAAATAGACAACCAGGAGTCATCAGAAAGAAAGTGAGAGAAATAGAGACCGTGAATTGGATGCAAAGAATGGAAACAAAAAGGACAATGGAGATTTACAAGAATGAGAAGAAAGAAATTAGAAGGGAAAATCTGTACGATAACGCAAAGGGCAGTGCCTTGCTATTTGAGGTTCGAGACAGTTGCCTAAGGACCAAAACATACCGGAGCAAATATTCGGACCTAGATGAGGCATGTGTATGCTGCAGTAAAGATCCGGAGACCACTCAGCACATCCTAATGGGATGCGAAGGGATCCACCCAGCAAGAACCGTAGGTAACGTACAACTTTCAGAAGCGCTTGGGTTTAAAGTGGAAGGAAACATCAACCGATCAGCAGTAGAGATAAGCAAGAGACGAATATAGTACTGGTGGAAAAAAAATCAGGGAAGAAATTGATACGATCTGATCTCTTAAGATCGTAGGTGGCGGTACAAGGTAAATTTTCGGGGAAAAAAGAAAAAGATTGATGAGAGGTATACAAAAATGCTAGATAAAGAACATGTATAGCATACCTGATTAAATCAAGCAGGCTAGGTCACTATTTGTCACCACCCCGTTTCAAAGGGGATGCCAATAAATCATCATCATCGAAGCGCTAACGAGGAGTCCCGCTGCAGTATATACACGCCTCATACGTAAGTGGTTTTGACGGTGGAAATACGTTGTGTCGCTATATTCAATGCTAAACACATTACCGTCGACAGTCATGGTGAGATGGGTTCTGCCGCAATTTTTCCATGCATGGTAGCACACCGGAGTTCGCTATGCTTATAACCTGTTTATTTTTATTCTCTGCTCTTCCTGTGCCTGTCTGTTAGCTTCAAATTAGGTGGTCATAATAGCGGTCAGTAGGAACCGCTGAGTACCGCTGCACTCTTGTTCACGAAGACGCAGCTTTTGTCGCTCTTGCAGCCTTTTTGTAAACGCAAAACAAAATTCTGAAAGTGCCGCACACGTCGTGCAGAGACTGCGCGTTCGGCTCACAACGGCTGCAAAAGTAGCTTTTTTTTTAATTTTTATTTCCGCTTTTCCTTCATTAAAAACATGATTACTTCAAGTATAAGCCTCATCATGATTGAATTGAGCAGTTCAACAGCCTTGATAACAGGAGGTAAACATAGTCATTTGCTTGGCTCCAGAGATCCCGTACTACGTAGTACGTGCGGTTTAGTTGGCGTTTATTCATCCATTATCGTACATAAGAAGGCAAAGCTTTCAAATACTTAACTTGTTTGATTGACAGGAAGAAAGGGAAACATAAGCCCCAATTATTTGAATGTCTAGACGAGTTTGGACACTGAGCGCCTCTAACAAATATGTTTTAGAGAGAAAACAGAGAGCAAAGAAAAAAAACATACTAACGACTTAACCACCGATTTAGACAGGCATGTCTTCATTCAATAATCATTGAGCCGGCCAGACTGCAGTAAGGTGACAGTTCCGAGTGCCAAGTGCCAAATATTGAGGGCTTGGCGTGTGGCACCGCAGAGCGCTCACTGAATGAGGTGGACGCCATGCTTATTGGGATATTTCGCGGACATCGCAGTCAATATTTAAGACTACCGCAATAAAAATGTGAAAAAAAACAAGCACACTGCGGTATGGATACGCGATCTCCGCACATGAACAGAGGAAAGCCGCTTCATAGTGACAAGCAGTAAACTGTTAGTGCAGTGTTATGGTGCATTCGACCGGTCAGTTTCGAGGGCTCAGGAGTGCACTCGCGGCACGCCTTACATTAGGCTGGTCGGAATCGAGTACTCGGAACACATTCGCCTGCGTTGGCTTAGAGTGCCGCACTCCAGCTCAGTGCACTCGGAAGCGCTCTTACCTACGAACTGGGAGCGCGACCGAGATCCCACGGAATTCTCGTCACGTGGCTCCTCCGATTGCTCTGGGAGAAACTGAATGTTCGGCTCGGCAACGCTTTCCCTGGCTTCAATCTTGAGAGGGCTCCGCATCATTACAAACCGATTCGGAGCACGGTAGAAACCAGTGGAATGTACCATTAAACAGCGATGAAAACGAGTTGGAGTGCACAAGAAGATTCTAAGATGTGTATATCGCGTCTTTCATGCAAGAAATTGAAAGCATACATGGTTCCGTGTATTTGATAAGTGCCCTTTCACTACAGATAAACAAAGTGAATGCACGAATTAAAGCTGCAATTACAGTTGAAGTACAGTAAGAAATTCTCAAGGAATGATGCTATCCACAAGTAATCTTTATCTTCTTTTATTTTCTTTCTTTCGTTTTTTGCGGGATGTTAATTGTTATAATTTTAAAAGCGTCCAAAATGGTCAGATGAGCTGGATTGTCACAGATCTTGTTCATACCGAAGAATATGTCACAGTGAGTTGTTTTAGGCTCTTGAGTTGTTGCACAGACGATACAAAGTCCACAACTTCAACGATCAATTAAAAGCAACGTCAAAATCCAGTCACTTTGTCGGCCAGGCGCTGCAATTCTCCAAGCGTGTCAGGACCATCCTTTGCCTCATCTCGCGGACGCAGGTGTCCAGTTCAATAAAACGAATTGATAACATGATGTGTAAAGGGTATTTGCTAGGATTCACTATATTACGATCAACCGAGTGGATTTCCATTTGCGAGGAACCAAGCTGACATGCCATTTATCAATGTGCAGGTCGAGAAGCACACTTCTGGTCAGTTGTCAAAGGTTGCGAGGCGCAGAACTTGTCACACTATCGAATGTAGGTTGCGAAAAATGTCTGCACTCTGCAAGCCGCCTTCCGGTTCTTCCACGGAGACCAGAACGTTCAGACGTGGCTTTCGGGAGTTGCAGGGGTGAAAATGACAAGTCGCAGACAGGAATGTCCAATTAGGAATGCCGAGCCCACTACCCGCGTAAAGAAATTTCTGCTACGTCGACATCGCCGCCTCCGTGTTGTAGAGCAAGAGGCTGCAAGTGGTGACACTTTTAAATAACCCCCAAGTACATTAACAATTCTCCAGACATGCAACCGGTTCTTACGCAGATTAAATAATTTGCAGAAAATTTTTTCTCGGTGGGCTTACACGACACAGAAGTTTATTTTAATTGCATCTGGCTTCTCTAAGCTAAACTATTTCATTACGTCTCCTACTTCGCGCCACCCTTCTAAGGAGATCACGAAGTTGCTGCAATATGTCTTGAGAGCCCGCATACATTTGCCCATGCTCGAAATAAGTGCACAACGTTCTTAATGGCCCATGAGATGTAGCTTTTGAAATTGACAGAACGAAGCATATTAATGATTTCGAACTCTGCGTAGACTGCTGAGGTCATTAGAATTCGATGAGACAAAATACTGTTACGTAAAACGACACAAGGCGGGACTATTTACACTGTATTTACACTGAAAGACACAGTAGCCAAGATGGTGGACAGCCAACAGCACCAGACAGACCCGTCTTCTTTGTCGTCTGCTCCAGGCAGAATGTCTCTCTCTGCTGTGGTATAACTTCGTAGCAGTGTTATTAGCCTGTGAAGCAGACTCTATTCTATTGGTTCCGTTGCCACACAGCGAGATCACGGACTAAATTGGTGAAGGCACATTCCTTTCTTTTCGCGTTCTTCCGTGTAAAGCAAAAATGCGAGCAAGAAGAGGAATACGTTGTCTGGCGAGGTATTGCACATGATCCCGAATCAGCTACTGCATATGTACTGTCGGTATCAAGATACGCTTGCTTTCCACTGCTAGTAAAATTAGAAAGCCCGCTAGAGTGGTGCACTTCAGTAGATGGATGGAACACCGCCTGTGAGCTGATCGTTAATAGGAGACTGTGCTTCAGATGTTGGAGATAACGTCGTGGTTTCCCGGCAACAGGGGTAATATATACAAAAAGACGAGATGAAATGAGGCCCCGACTATTATCAAGTTTCTATTGTATATATTTCTACGGAAGATAAATATGAAGGTTCTTAAGGGAGACACGTTAAGCATATACGGAAGAACTAGCCAGATAAGCAACAGGCAGCAAATATTTTATAAATTCATGGCGAGGACACGAATTTTCGGATAATGAATATTCGTAATGGGCAGATATTAGTCCCTGTTCACCAGTGTTCTTCAGCGTAAAGCGCGCGGATCAAACGCGCGAGCTATCGTCACTCTCGTCACTTTTCCTCCACTTTTGCACAAAACGCTCTTTCTGTCGATATTTGGCAACGAGGAGTAACGTAGAAGAAGACACAAGTCAAAACATGGTTCAGTTACTACGTACTGGGAGTCCAGGGATTCTCTTGAGTCTTCGTCCTATAGAGGCTTCGTTTAAAACGTCCCTCCCCTTTTTCCTCTTGTAACAAGATGCCGTCTTATGCAGTATTTATTACTAAAATGCGTTGAGCCGTAGCATTTTCTTTCCTCAGACGATTTGGGAATTAGCAGTTTTTATGCGAAGCGGCGCCATGGACGTGCAAAGGAGCACTTGCGCCCCCGCGTTTCAGCACGACAGTGCCGAGTCAGGTAAGAAGCTTGACACCATCGAAGTTGGTGCCTCAGGATTAGCGGTAAGTATGCCGGTGCGAAATTTCAGCATGTGCAACTGAAGATAGCTTCCTTGGCTCGATATAGGCTGTCCATTACGGCGGGGCTGTATGGGCATGTGACGTTTCAGCGCAGGAGGACCGTGGTTCAAATCCTAGCACTGGACATGTGACCAAGTGCTTTCCTTCTATTCATTTATTTTTATTCAAGAGGCCCCTCTAATCTCCATGTGCATCAGGGTCATGACGTTGTTCCCGGGATTGTTTCCGCTTTATCCTGACACCGGAAGTCTGTGCGAAACCGAAACCGAGCCATAAACTGCAGCTTCTGGGGGGAGGGGGGGGGGGGGGGGGGGTTGACGGCAAACAAGGCAAAAAGCAACCAACACGGGCAGTGAATGAAGAGACATATCCGCGCCGCCGTCGGAAGACACGGGGGCAGAACGGCGGCACGCGACCGCGTGCGGCGTTGGCCGTGGGCTCGGCGTCACGCACCGTTCTGTTCTGCGTGGCGCGCCAAAATACGGCGCCTGCGACTGGTCCTAAAGGGAAGCAAAAGACCTTAATGGAAAAATCAATGGAACGCCCCTCACCCACCTTCCCTCCTTCCTAAGTGCGAGGAACGTACGATCAGAGCACCTAGAGAGGCGCGCAGCACGGTAATCGGATGCATGCCGCGGTAGCTGCGCCGAGAGCAGGTGCGTATTTAGTCGTCTGCGTGCGCTTGCCGCTGATCTGGCCGGTGTCCGAACAGACCTGATATGGCTAGGAAGCAAAAGCGCAACATCCTACTATGGAAAAGTGGCGTTGTTGAGGAGTGTTAGTGGATGGACATTTTCTACGCGGTCACCTTGTGCCGAAGAGCGGATACACAAGCGTTTTGTATACATGCATGTCACTGTTTTTATCCGTACTGTTGCTTCAACGCTTACGCCGTAACGTGGTTGCACATTGTATCACGGTCGTTGCTTGGACTGTTGATTCTGTTGATTCGGCTATTACGTTGTGTGCTTGTTGTTATACAGCCATTTGTTTGTGACATACTAGTTTCCCTGCAAAACTCATTTGTACCAGGGCATAGGAGTATATATGTATGTATGCCACTTCCCAATCGTGACACAACGAATAACCGGCGCCGTATCAGCCCCCGCCAACGTATTTCAATATTTTTTATACCTGTATAAAATGTCTAAATAACTGTGAGCGCGGTAGCTTATATGGTCAATGTCGCAATATTCCAAAAGAAGCTCCACGCAACGTGTTTTCCGAGCGCGTTACGAAGCTTTGGTTGGCTCAATCCTTATTCACCGGTCGTTATCAGCCAGTGTGCAGCTTACGAACAAAATTGCTGCTATTTACACCTAGCGCTTTTGAATGCCCCAAACAGAGCTCAAACAGGAGCTTTAGCATTAGGATTGCTCAACGGTAACTCCATGTCATTATATTCGACATAGACGCAGCTCTTATCCAGTCATCACTGACGAGACGGTCGCTTTATGTAAAACCGGGGCCGAATTCACAAAGCTTTTCGTTCGTAAACGCTGCTTGCCATTGGCCAGCCGTCTGCGCTAATGATATGTCCAACACCACGGTTGGCTGACACCTGCTTCTATGAACAGTATTAGCGTAAGAACGTTTTTGTGAATCCGGTCCCTAAATCTTTGTAGGAGCAGTTATTCCTTAGCTTCTTAGCTAACATTGCACCTCAGCTTACAGATACAACATAACCCTTAGAGACAGTGCTATAGTTTAAATGTCTTATAGCTAAGGTTGTGTCATCAGCTTCAGCCGCATGTCATGACGCCAAATTCTTTCTTCTCTGGGTGCCACCGAGAAGTCGTTCAGTGTATAACAGTTTCGGACACTGGGACGTACTTACAGGTCGGCTAAATCCACTTGTGCACTTCAACGGTACTGCAAAACGGCTCTGTGGAGCCCACCGGCATGTTCCGTTGCTGCCGCTTCTACAAGGATGCAGGTAAGGCGGCAAGGCTGGCCAAACGTAAGGCATGCGTGTCTCGAAAATGCTACTCCGAAGCGGGGAATTCAATACCCCCAAGAACCCACTGCCCTAACGCGGTTGAATATGTTACACAAAAGTAAAAAAAAAAAAATAAAGAAATACGCAATAGGCGGCATCTTTTTACGTTAGTATTGCATAGTTCAGATCTTTTTTACCTGGAGAAAGTGGAAGCTTGGGCGACAAAAATACAGCAGTATAAACAGGGCTCCCGTTTTTCTTCGCCTGGGAGCAGAACAAAGTTTGCCGGGTTGTACTGCCCCGAAAGCATCACGAACACTTCTGCCCCTCTGAGTGCGTTGCACGACTGGCACGCCCTACCAGTGCCGTGCGAGAACTTTCGAAAGCCTCTCGACGCCTGAGAGCAATCTGAGGCAAACTCCCATTAGATAATGCAGCTCGAGCGTACAGGGCCACCTTCTAAGCCACCCGAGCACTCCAGATTACCGACCAGACGAAGCGCCTGCCACTTTAGTGCTCGTTTCGAGGCGCCAAAGCGCAGGCTGCTTAGTGTCTACTTTTTCCAGCTCATTCTGGCACGTCCCCAGGCAGCTTACACCATAAAAGCTTTTCATAAGCTACGGCAGAGTTTTTGCACTCCACCAGAACACAGAAACCAAGGCTCGCGCTACTAAATCATACCCTAAACTTCACCTCGACGTATGTTCTAGAAGTCTGGAACATGAATGGCGCAAGTAAATAAAGCAAGCTGTCAGATGATATTGCTAAGTAAATTTTCATAACGATGATGCATTATCTTGGATCATGGGTTATATTTTTTTTAGTTTACTAGGGTACTATAACGTAAAACTATTCCAAGCTGCTCCTATTCTAATTCTGCAATCAGCCCTTCATGACTAGTCAAAACATTTTCTGCCCACCCCCACTTCACGTCATTGTCACGCGACATCACGAAAACCCGGAAAGATCCCCATCTGATATGACGTGTCTGGGTGCCTCTTGTCCAACCACAGACGGCCTTATTGAAGAGCATCCACCGCGGCTGTGGAAGGCAAGTGCTGGCCGCCGGGCACCTACCAGTAAAACAGGTACAAGCGCGCTCCCTGCCTGGTGCTCGGCCATTATGGGACCTCAACGCTTGGGAAGAGATGTTTGTCCCCAACCCGAAGGCGTCCCCACCTCAACAGGTGCTTGGGGCGCCACATGGGAAATCGCCGTCATGGGAGTGGCCCAAACATCACTTTGTTTTTTGTGCTCACGAGGGTTTCGACGGGAATTCAGGGGGCAGGCCCTTTTCCCAAGCGTATCACCCCTGAAGAAAGCCGAATGCCAGGCCGGGGTACGCTTGTGCCCATTTGAACCAGTGGGTGCCCGGCGGCGGTGGGAATCGAACCCACAACCTCCCGCAGCCGAGGCGGGCGCTCTACCCCTTTTGCAGTGGCATTATACGTTGTCGAGCTGACTCGGCAAGTATACGACATCGCTCTGCCAATACTTCTTCGTTGAGGATCCGTTTTCGTGGCATTTTTAACGTTCCATTGCACGCCGCCGCAATTTTTTACCAGCCACCACAAGCTAAGGAAAGGCAAGGCGGACAGATCGCAGACGCCGGCACCACTCTCCTCATCCGGTTATCTACGTTCACTGCGCTGGCTCAGCCCCACCGAAACCCTCTTCAGTTAAGCGCGCTCCTCGCCTCTTGACAGCCAATTAGATAAGAAAAACAGCTCAATGAAGGCAATGCTATTTGCTTTGAAAGCAAACCAAGATGATCTCCTCTAAACGAGGAGAGCGTTTGATTGGGCTCTTCAAACAGCGCTGCGGATTACCGCCCGATGCTTGCGTTCGTAGCTACGTAAATTTGACGTCTGCAAATTGGAATAAAAACAGACTGGGAAAAGTTTTACGTCATAGGGCCGCTCACAATAGCAAACAACACTATCGCCGCTACTGTTTAATCATTCAAATCACTGCAACACGATGCAGTATGTCCCGCCATTTTTCATATTGAGTTCCATTTAATCCGGCTGAACATATTTATTTATTTATTTATTTATTTATTTATTTATTTATTTATTTATTTATTTAAAGATACCTTACAGGCCCCTAGAGGCATTGTGTAAGGGGGGAGAGTACAATAAAGAATTATTACTTATACAATAGTTAATACATATGTGAATACATATGCAAAACTGATAGGGTGAGAAATGTGCTGATATACTAATACAGTGTTACAATATGACCTAGGAAACAAACCAAATGCTTTGGACGCGACAGCTCATTTAACAATAAAATATCACACAGTAAAACATAGTCAACAGAATTACAGAGCAGGCACGACATAATTAGGCTATAACAAAACAGTATGAAGGCGTAGTTGCACATTAATAACGGGAAAGGCAATGACAAAAAATTATATGTCAGGTTATGTAGAGTTGTTTGAAAGATGCGTTGTTAGAAGAAGCCGGAAATTTTCTTGGTCACTTTCATCAACTATGATGTTAGGAAGTTCGTTCCAAAGACGAATGGCTCTTGGAAGAGCGGAGTAGTTAAATGAATTAGTCTTTCCGAAGATGCGCATGAAATTCAACCGATTGTACAACCGCTGTGACCTGTAATGAGGAGTTTCAAGAGGCAGAACTGATGGCGCTGTGTTATGGACGTATTTATGAAATAAGGGTAGCAGGGCTATATCACGACGATCATGCAAGGGCTGTAGTGAGAGGTCGAGTTTAATTTGTGTAATGCTTTTAGTATAGTCGTAACAACGTGAGATAAAACGCGCTGCCCTGTTCTGAATAGATTCGAGTTTTTCGATCAAATATTTTTGATGGGGAGACCAGATGGATGCAGCGTATTCAAGCTGAGGGCGGACAAATGTTAGGTAAGCTAGTTTACGAATATCTTTAGTAGAATTATGTAACTTACGGCGTATGTACCCTAATGATCGCGAGGAATTAGCGCATATGTATTCAATGTGCGTTGACTACGAAAGAGTCGAAGTTAGGTTAACACCAAGATATTTATATTGAGTATCATGCAAAATAGTGATGTTATCTATGTGATACGAAAAAGTAGAGTTCGCATGCTTGCGGTTACAAGAAATAATTTTACATTTAGAAACGTTAAGCTTCATTAGCCAAGTGTTACACCAAAGTGAAATAAGTTCAAGATCTTTTTGGAGGATTGTATGATCATTCGCACCCTTAATGGGACGATAAAGAATTCAGTCATCCGCGAAAATGCGCACTTGAGAGGAAAGGTTATTCGGTAAGTCATTAATGTATATTAGAAATAGTAACGGACCAAGAACGCTACCTTGTGGTACACCTGAAGTAACGTGTGAAAGAGGAGATGAAAAATTATTAACTGCCGTGAATTGTTGACGATTAGAAAGAAAATTGCGAATCCATGTTACTGTAAGAGAATCTAGTTTAAGAGCAGATAATTTCAAAATCAAACGGCAGTGTGCTACAAGGTCAAACGCTTTCGAAAATTCTAGAAATGCACAATCAGTTTGTAGATCCTCTTTCATATTAGTATGCAAGTCAGTTGTCAATTCGAACAATTGCGTTTCACATGAGAAATTTTTGCGAAATCCGTGTTGATTAGTAAAAAAAAATTATTGGCTTCCAAGTGGCTGTAGACATTTGATGCAATTACATGTTCTAGCATTTTGCAGCATATAGATGTTAATGATATTGGACGGTAATTTTCCGGTGCGTATTTATTACCTGACTTAAATATGGGCATAACCTTAGCTATCTTCCAGTCCGAGGGCAGCAGGTCAGTCTCTAATGATTGCATGAAGATGTGAGAAAGAATTTTACTAGACACTATGACGGTGTTTTTGAGAATTTTAGAATTAATATTGTCAACCCCACAGGATGTGGTTAGCTTGAGATTATTATTAAGGCATGCGACCCCTTCTACTGTTATTTCTATTGGTGACATGTATTGGTAGTTAAGTTCAGATACATGCTGCAAATCAGACTGATCTTCTGTAGTGAATATAGAAGAAAAATAAGTATTGAAAGTAGAAGCGCATTGAATATCTGGGAGTGGAGTGTTATTATTGTTGTGTAAAGAAATGTTATTGTGGTCCTGATCTGGGCTTATAATTTGCCAGAACTTCCTGGGGTTAGTTTTTAGAAGAAAAGGCAAGTCACGAGTGAAGTATTTATCCTTAGCAGAAGACAGGACAGAACAGTAAATTTTTAAGCTTTCCTTGTATTTGCCCCAAGCTGCTTGCGTGTGCGAGCGCTTAGCACTATCGTAGTGGCGTTTCTTCCTGTTTCGTAGTAACCGTAGGGATTTAGTGAACCATGGGTTAGATTTATCGTTGGTTATCTTAATGAGGGGGACGTACTGGTTAACTAAGGCAGACATCTTATTTCTGAAGAGCATCCAATTCTCCTCCACGGATCGACTGTGAAATGTATATGCCACCAGAGAGTTGTCTCAGAGAAACGTCTGCGCAATTAGTTATACAGCATCATCATGGCTTCGCACAATCAAATTATTTCTGTCGCTGGACCTTTTTACTGAGGAAAAAATATTCAATGCTAAAACGACCGATGAAGCCACCAAACGCCCAAGAGCAAACGTTCACCAAATGCACAGCGTAGCCAATCCGCAAATTCGACGTCTATGCGTCTATTTCGCCAAACCCAAACGCAGTTCGGGCCACTTTAGCCAGAGGTTGATTACATTAGAGTGCAAAGAAAAAAAGAGGAGCTTTAAATAAAACCAGACTAAAATGAAAGGAGTCCGCCAGCGCTGCCGAAGGAAATTTCCCAGTCAGTCGCTTTCAGCTTTCATAGGAGTGCTTGGTCGTAAACGGCGGCCTTTCACGCTAACCCAATAAAGGAGTCTGCTGCAAGGTACACATGAAGAACACAACCACGTGCGCACGGGTATAGGCCGCTATCTCAGAAAAAAAGAAAGCTTGATTAGGTTCGGACACAAGTTTATACATTGGCAGTGTTTTATTTTTCTTTTCTTTTTTTTTCCGTCTGCCTGTGTGGCCGCTCACTAGTGTGCTTCTAGTACGCCATGGCCAGCACAGTATACCTAAACTAAACAGGAACGGGATCCTATATTTCGCTCTTGGGAGTGACCAAGGTATATGGTAGCAGATCAAATCGTCATCAATTTGAGTGCCAGTTGGCCGATGCTCCTATGCGCAAGGGAATCGTCTAAGCGCCCTTTCCATCGTATGCCTTCTCAGTATAGGACCCTGGAAGAGTTCAGAAATGCTGCGTGGGAATCAGAGTGCGCTCGCCTTCATGTTGCGCCAACAGATTTTTTTTTATGTCAGTATGTTTTACGGTCAGTAACTTTGTAGTCTGGAGACGTTACAAGAGTTTTACGAAGAACACCATGCCTCAAGCACTGAAATATGGCTGACACCATGCAGAATATCGCCGCCTTCGTATATTTATCATAAAAAAAGAAATCTGTCCCACATATGCTGTGGGCGTGCGCCCGTCCCAAACAGAAGTTATGTGTCTAGGTCTCCACGGAGAAAAAGCAAACCACGGCATGCTGTGCCTTAGTGTCTTCGCACAACGTTACGGCGTCGAGCCAAGCGGGGTGGCAGACGGACGCCCCAGAGTGCTCAAGTCTTCGTGACTGCCGCCTCACCATCTGCAAGTTTCACCTTGACTATCCGTGTTACCATGTTTTAAGAGTTTGCGGACTGAGTAATATACATAGAGGCTTCTAAGGCAAAAATACCAACGCGCTCTTAAGGACGTTACAACACAGATGATGTCATAATGGAGAGAATAAAACTTGTTTTAAGTTTACAATAAGACCCATTTGCATTCTCCATGGTGTAATGTTTCTTAGCGAGGACCAGGTTGCTCTCCGAGAAACACTGGGCTACCTAAACACACGGACGGAATCTCTGAAGGTAGTGTGCCTTGTTAGGTACAGCCAGCCGAGCGCCTGCTGCCGCTGCTTCTTGCTGTTATGCCTAGCGGTCCTTGTCGACAAAGGGTGCTTCACCGGCGAGCGTGCAGCTATGGAATGCCATCCACGCTTCATCGTTTTCTTGACGCCAATGTGCTGGCGACGAAACCAGAGTCACCTCAAGATAATTGGCAAGCGATTATGTGCCGCGTACTTGTCTGTTCAACAACCCAAATCTGACGAACGAGACAAGTTCTTTGTCCCAAACTGCAACGAGTCATCGGCCACGTGCGTCTCTAAACGGCAGCGCCCGTCTTTGTGTGCTTCACTCGAAGAAACAGCGGCCGCCTGTACCACGACGGGTCCCGGCGCAGACTTCTGACAGGCAAACAAGGAACCTCCCTTCAGGGTGACCACAATCACCGCATTCTTCAGAAACAGTGGCGACAGTCAAGCCTACAAAGCGCCAACGCTCACAATTTTCGTGGAGCAGCGTAGACCCCGGTTTCATCTGAAATTGCCTGTGCATTGCATCGAGGGCGGGTCGAAGGTTGAACATGAGAGGCGCAGTCCGGCGAGGTGGTGCGACACCATGGGTAGGATTTTGCTGACTGTGCTACGATTCCAACTGCCCGAGATATGGAGATTGCATTCCCTTGTCCAGTGACAAAAAAAAACAGGTGAAAGTGACAGGTGAAAAGAACTGCATAAAAAGGTGCAGCGCGGAGGTGTGAGGAAGCAATTCCCGGGACTTTTCAAGCCAACGCACGTTTTGCCGTTGACTCAAGTTTCTTTTCATATTTATTTTTCTTCTTGGCCTAATGCCGACCAAAACGTGAAATAAACCAAATTAATTGTTCCTTAGCCAAGCGTCAGCAATCTTCAACACGCAACGTCTCTGGCCGGAGAGCGTTGGAGGTTTCCGTATACCGACCTAGCAGAGGGAGCTACCGAGCGTCCTTGAGGAAACTTCCAACCTCGGAAATGCAACAGCCTCTTGCGTCGCCGAAACCAAAGCACGTCAAGTGGCCCGCATTTTCTTAATCATATACATCTACTCAAGGTTCGAGAAAGTCAACATTATTCGCAAGGCAGAATATCCCAGGATTCTCTGTTACGCATGAAGGATTCCACAGCAATCCACTTTTAATAAAAGAAAACAGAACAGAGCGAGAGAAAGGAAGGGAGGTTAGCCAGAGGTTGTTTCGGTTGGCGACCCTGCAAGGGGGGGGGGGGGGGGGGGGGGGGGGGGGGGAGGAGTAATAGAGTCACTAAGATGTTAGTGAGAGCTATGCTCCAGGTGTCACGCGAACTCACCGTCTATTTTGTTAGGGTGTGCATGCCATGTTTTTGGTCACTACGCTATATTTTACCACATACCTGCACATATGCCACGACGTATTCCATGACGTATTGTCATGTAATATAACCTAACCTCGCCAACAACGGAAGCGACATACAAAGGAAGAAAAGGTATTGAACAAGCTGACAGAAAGAAAGCTGCTCCAGTATTGCAAGATGCGTGTTTAACGTTCGACCGAAAGAAAAAAGAAAGGCAGAAAGGTATAAAATAAATTACAGTTCAGAAGTTCTTGCTTCTGGTAAAAGTTGCTAGCAGTTCTGTATCGATGCGTGAATACAGGAAGGACGATAAACAGGTGGAAATCTTTTTAAGGTTGGTTGAGACCACACTGTCCGAGAATTGTTAATCAATAGGTGCACAAGAGAAGGAGAATGGTGCTAGCTACGGGTGGATGAAGTCTTGCAAGGCATACCGGCAATTGCATCACCCGAGCGTCTCCTTTTAACACGTTTAAGGTATTTTAACGTAATAAATAAATTCATCGCAGCATACGGAGGTAGAACGCTATCACTCAACTAGTTCACTCCGTATAATATGAAGCTATCAGCTGCATTATGCGATTGGTAATGTTTAGCATTACTTATTACTTGCTAAACTTCACCACTGATTAAATATCTTAGGCGCTCCCAAATCATGACCTAAATATTACCAGTTACCTGCCGGTCACGATCTTGGAGTGCCTAAGATATTGTGTGGCTGTTCAACATTTCGTTGGTCATTATCGACATTTGAATAAAAAAATATACATCTTTTTTTCACAGCAGTTCTTTCTCGTTCTGATCGAGGACAAAACACGTTACCAATATAAAACTTGAGCATATTATAAATTTCGTCATATGCGATAATGTGCTTCTAAAGATAGGGCACGACCTTTATTGAAGCTAGAATACGGCAAATAGACTTTTAACCGGCCAAGCTACATGTTGTGAAGCCATTCCGAATTGTTTCTTGATGTTCCTCCTGCGGAAAAAAATTAAAAAATAAAAAAGAAAAGAAAAGAAACTTATTTTTCTTGTGAAGACAGTCTGATAACTTTCGCAGACTTCGTGAAGCATATTACACTTCTTTTTTCTTTTCTCCTCCATAGCAATACCGCTACTTAGCTGCCTTGCTCAACATGTGAACGTCACTTGAACTGCATATCACAAGAAACTTTTCTCATTAACAAAATTTGACTATCAGACATACAGCTCACATGTTCTATTTACGAAAGGGAATGCTGTCAGTACTCGCTGCAAGTCTATTTGTTTTGAATTTCCATACCAGCACCATTTTAGAAACTAATTTGCTTACCAAACTACAAAGGAGGTTCCCGTAGTTTTGTCCACAGTGTGCAATGAAGTATTTCCGAAAACTAAAAAGTGCAACTACAATGGCATGTCGCCGCAATTTCGGCGACGGATGCCTCTAAACTGGGCCCTCGCTAAATGAACTCGCGTCAGGCATTGACCATCCTTAGTATTAATATGCAGCGTGTGCTCTGAAGTGACTAATTAAAATATGATACGTTAAGTTTTCATAATTTACACAGTGCACATTGCGATTTCTCGCGCAGGTAGTTACCGTCTCTGCAAATAATTCATGTCAACTTACGGTGTTGCACTAGCTGCCGCAGACACTTTTTTTTTTCAAATACTTGTCAAGTCTTAAGAAAAGAAAAAAAATGGCAGTACAAGATGCAATCCAAGACGTACGCCCCGAGCGTAATAGCGAAGAAGCTTAACCAGGTTCGTGGTGACAAAGAAACAACAACGTTGCGAGATACAAACAAACAGTAAGAAGAATCAGATAGAGGATCGGAACATGAACTGTGTCCGGCATAATACGTATTCCACACCCCCTGTCGGTTCAGCGCTTGTTTGACGCCGAAAGTCGCGGCTCTGAACGAGCGACGCCGGACGTGTCGCCGTGGGATCACGGCTGCGGCTGAGGGCATATCGGCGCACGCAGTACAACAGACGGCGTCGCGCCAGGACGCTTCGATCACGGCGAAAAGGTGAGGACAGTGTTGTGGCCGGCCGTTACCATAGCGGCAAGCAGAGCTGCCACCGCCTGCTGTAACCCACATCGCCGCCGGCCCGTACATATGCCTCCGCTCGGTGTCCCCGTGCCCGGGAGTTCGCGCGGTGGCGGCAAATCCGCCCGGCGCGGGAGCGCGTTGGTCCTCCCTCCCGCGCAAGCCTTCCACGCTGCTTTCGCGGCCCGTTGCCTTTTGTCTGCCCGCCGCCCTTTCCCTTGTCCGCACGCCTCTCCTCCTACGGACGTCTTTTCCGCCTTGATTGCGCAGGTCGTCTGACGGCACTATCTCCCAGATTTCGATTCCCGCCAGCGCTGCCTTGTCTTCGCTGTCTACCCACCACTGTCACCTGACCGGCTTTCTCGCCCCAGCGCCTCTACGCTATCCCGACAACCCTTCATCAGCTTGCTGGCTGGCTTTTATGTCAACAACTTTGTCATTTTTCATCCGCCTACGGGCACCTTCCTTTCGCTTTGTTTGCCCCACAGCGACGTATCGTGGAACAGCAATCGCGCCGTACGATGAAAGAGAACTCATCCCACTGTATCGACGGCGAATAAACGATCTTTAGAACTTTAACTTATCCGAAAGTTGCAGATATCCATAATGACAATTCGACTGTGTATAACACACCTTTGCTTTTTTTTTTTATGCTTTGGCCTACCTCCTTGCACCTGTGACGAAACTCAGCGATGAACGCTTGACTGTGTAAATGTGCAGGGTCTGAACTTCTCTCTTCCTTCTCTTTCAATCCCTTTTCCCCCTTCCCCAGTGCAGGGTAGGCTACCGGGCTCAGCCTGGTTAACCTCCCTGCCTTTCCCTTGTGACTTTTCTCTCTCTTTTTTTGTATAATTCAGTTTATTTATTCCATTGTTCTGATGAGGAACACGCAAAGGGAAAGTGTGCTTGCGTGCTTACTATATGTCCTTTTTATCTCCTCTTCAAACGCATCTTGTAAGTTGTCCGTAAAACTTGTGGTGAACATATATATTCGCCTCAAGTAACGCTCGCCAGTAATGCACCTCATACATCTTAACAGGATTCAAGATGCTTCGCAGTGCCCTTTCTCACGTTCGTCTTCAACACGCGTGAATTGTAGAAACAGAAGTGACCGAAAACAGCAACACCACTAAGGCGCTAAACATGGCAAAATTTCTGGGAATTACGCGCTCTCAGAATAAACGCTCTGACTCCGTTTTCTCACAGAAAACACTCGGAACGTTAAATCCTTAAGTGATTACAGTTTCTATGAGAGCGAAATGCAACAACGCCCGCGTGCCGTGCATTCGGTGCTCGCTATGGAACCCCAAGTGGTCGAAATTAATCGGGAGTCGCCCCTCTACGGCGTGAAACATAATTATATCGTGGCTTCGGCGAGTAAAACTCCGTAATTCTTTTAAGTGGTTACGTTCTCTCATACCATATAGCAATCTAATCAGGTACGTCTGCTCACACGGAGATTTTGCTATACAGTTGAATACGAGCTGGCTTTAGTTCACCACATAGGTGTACGAGCCGTCGAGTTTCTTGTGAACAGTTGCTTTCTTTGCTGACCCGGGTAGCGTAAATGACAAAAGGATTATATTTCAATTTTCCTCTCCCCCCCCTCACCTTTCATTTCGTTAATCTGCCCGCAACACGTGCCCCAGGCTGGTTTGAGAGTTAACGATCGCATTCCAACTTTTAAATGCCACGCTAGAAATATCAGAACAGCGAAACAAAACCTCTCAACTAAACTACCTGCCTTAGATTCTTTCTCTTTCTCTCTCTCTCTCTCTCTCTCACACACACACAAACACACACACACACACACACACACACACACACACACACACACACACACACACACACACACACACACACACACACACACACACACGCACGCACGCACGCACGCACGCACACTCGCAAGTAGACAATAGGCAGGCTTTACCTTTCCAATGTCAGTTGCCACTGTGTTCTTTCCTGTCTTTCCTCAGCTTCTATGATTTGTGCTCACCTAACTAATACAATTAATGATTTCGACTGCGCTTATACTCCGCCCATCTTGTATGTTTTCCTCTTCGCAGAAGTGCAGACAGTTTTAGAATAGCACTCTTACGCAAACGTAAGCGCCTTACGTACGTAAATAATAGTGTTCTTCACACTGAGTACGCACCCGTACGCAATTGGTTTCTGCGACTTAGGTACGCTAAGAAACAGCGCTGTCAAACATGGCGGTATCCTTGGCTTACACTTTAGTGCAAATTGTCCCGATGGCTGCACTCTCGCTGTCGCGCATCGCCAATAAATGGTGAATTAAGCTGCCGCTTCTTCTCGACTCAGCTGAATAACAAGTTATGAGCGGCGAGCCCACCTAATTGTGAGATCGTTCTGCAATTCTAGTTTCCTTAGGCCCGGCGAAACCACCGACATACAGACGGCAGGAGGTTCGCTAATTGATAGTCTTTGCTTGCTCAGGTTGGACACGAAGACATCAGGAACCAAATGGAACCTTGTGCACTAAGTTTCTCTCTCTCTCTTTTTACTTTTGTTTTTACCGTACGTTAAACTTAAGGCCTGCTAGGGACGCGCATCGTGGCGTCCCGCAAAGTGCTTGCGTTTAACGTACGTCAAACTATCTAATCTTTACTATCTGTCCTCAATCGTTTCGCGTAATACATTCTGCATTCCAAACTTTAAACTTTCTCTTCTTCACCCTTTTCTACCGGAATGTGCTGGCACTGCTTCATGCAGCTAATTCCTTAAATCGGGCTTTTAAAACATTTCGTGAAGCAGTTTTAACTTGGTCTTTCAAAAGGTAAGTGCGGAGAGCGGGCGCCGTAACGTGACCTCCCCAGCAACATAATTAAGTCTCACTAAAGCGGAGCTGTGTGATCATCTCATGATCATGTATCCCACCTTCCAGTTTACAAAACGCCCATTTTTGGTATGTTTCATCAACGGTTTTTTTTTCGTTTTTTTTTTCCAAAACGAAGAAAGAAAAGGGCCGAATTAACAGACGGACTTCACAATCGTGTGAGGAAAAGGCGAGCCAGACATAGCAGCAGAACAAAAAAGCCCGGTTTCTGTCGTTTTCTTGCTGGCACGCTTTGAACGTTACTGCGCCGGCCTGTCAGCCCAGTGAATGCTCCCAGCGTGATATTGAACTTTCAGCAAACACGGAGCCCGCTGTCGAGAGAGCCCTGTTTTTCGTCGCTGAAACATAACCGCCTCCCGAACTTTTCTTTCTCTGAGCAATATGCAGGCCAGAGGACTCTAGATTTGATCACAGCTTGCTCCTCTCGAGGCCGTCGTCGGTGTGAGTAGGCATCGCAGGGGGCGTTGTACGGCCCTGTTAATGTCTTTTTTTTTCCCCAGTGCTTTGGGAATCGATGCCGTGATAGCCAGAACACGTGTGTGTTCGCGATGCCGACGATATCGTCAAGAGTTGCCTTCCGAAAGGTTTTGCAAGCCATCAATAGCGTCATCTGCGATTGGCAGGTTTTTTTTTCCGGAGAGAGAGAAAGGCAAGAGAAGAAGAACCTAGAAACGCTAACCAGAAAAACGTCAGCTTGACTACCCTAGGCAGAGGTAGGGCTGCAGGGAAATGGGTAGATGAGAAACGCAGTCGAAAGAGCCAGTCTTCTTCAAGACAGACAAAAATACAATCATTGCCGAGTGGGCCGACGAGCAGTTTGGTCGGTGTTCAAGTATTGCCTCGGCGGAAATGGGACGAACGTAGAGTTGTCCAAATGCGTTAGAGAGGCATTGTCTCTATACAAGTCCAGTCGAGGTTAACGGAACCGTATATACAGGTGATCGGTGTTCTCTTCGCAACCGCAGACATTGCATGCAACTCAGTCATTTATGTGGTTCTTCATACAGTTGTAACCAAGAGAAAATTGAGCCCCTCGGATCACCTTATTCTTCTGGCTCATAGCATAGCGAGGCCCTCGACTTCGGCAGCCTTGATGCAATGAAGCAGCAAACGAAACTTAATTGAGTAGTTATTTACTGGTAACTTAATGTTCGTACTGCGTGGCGCCTGTGGTTGAAAGGACGTTACACATCCGCCGCCATGGCCGGAAGAGGCGTTGGTTAAGAATGGCGTCACTAATCTTGGACATGTACGCAAAGACCCAATAATATGGACGACAGCGGTAGCACAGCACGTGGTACGTCCACACTTAGCGGCGAAACCGTACGCAGCATGCCGCAGACGGCAGAAAGCGTGCCAACGCGCCAGGGGTTAGACAGTCATCGTCGATGGGTTCTGCGAGAATGTTTTGTTTGTTTCTACACAATTAGAACATTACAACTAATTTCCCGTATGCTTTCTCTGTCTTCATTGCCTGTTAACTTCATGATGCATGCTGTTGTAACGAGCCCCTTGGACGGACACAACCGTTGTCGTTCGACAGCGGCCAATCCATGTATTACCTGATCACTTGCTCAATGCAACTGCGGCGTATAACGGTTAGAACACGACTGTGGCGCATAGCAGTTAGACGACGCCTGGTGTGTTCTAACAGTTATACGCCACAGTTCATTTGAGCAAGCGAGCAAGTAATACTTGCATTAGGCGCTGTCGAACAGTTGTGTTCGTCTGGCTCATTTCGAGCCCCATACCACAGCGGTAAACGCAATGTCGGGCTTGCAATGTTCGTGCACTGCGTCGCGCTCTTTCCCTCACTCAATGGGCGTCCGTATTGCGCTATTGCACTCTACGTTATATGCGATATTTGCGGGTAACTGCGACTAGGAGCAAATACAAATTGAGCAAGGCCCTTCCCAATGAAGTCTAGCTAATCGGGCATGTTTCCCATAGTGTGCTTGTCAGGCGACAGCGCTAACGACCCTCGTGCACCTGGTGCTGCTTACATGCTGCATGCCAAAGTCCGAATGCGGGGAACCTTCTCGGTATTGTCCAGAAGATAATTCTTTGAGTAGCACCTGAGTTCTCTCAAAGTTTTCCAGCAGTACTTGGTGGTTGTTATTGAGAGTCAGATTCTCTGACCATACCGATCACCCGGGGGCTGACCACTGCTATTCGCAATAATTGAGTTAAGGAAGCCCAAGCCACCAGCAGTTCCTCCGAAAGTTTTCATAGCATTAGCCCAGCACCTTCCTTATCAAATGAAATTGGTTTAGGCCGACTATATACAGTGGCGCAAGCTTCAACCTGCGCCATGATTTGTGACCCCTCCTTGTCGCTTTTTTGTGTGCGTGTGCATGTGCGTGTTTGCCTAACAACATTTCCATATGCTCGCATACAGGAATGTGCCTCAACGGAAACCAAATTTCTCTGCGGCCGTGTTGCCAGGCACCGACGCATATCATACCCGCCGGGGTTCATCGAGGCTGAGTTCAGACTTTTAGCGCTGTTTCCTTCCCGACGGCGATCTCTGCTAGAACTAACCGCAAGCGACACTGTTCTCGCTGCTACGACAAAGTAACAGGCTAACAGCACGACTGGGAGCAACGTTGAAGTAACAGACCTATTATAGTGAAACGCTGTGCTGACGCCCCTTAATGCTAATTGTCTTTGTGTGTACGAAATATGAATGTCATCTGTATCTAGGATATGCATGTTTTATTATCTGCTATGAACATTTGATTATATTGCAAACGTTGACAACTTTTTTGTCTCCGGCTTTCCTACAATTAGTCGCCAAGTTCACCACAGAAGTGAACCGTAATAATTCAATATTTAGAGGCGTTAATATAAGAAAGCTTGGCGGTATGATTAACAACATAGGCAGCCCGACATAAAAACAAAGCCGTAAACGAGATTCTGAAACGAAATCAGACACTGTGGTAAGATTACAGCTACGACTTTAATTGCTTTTAAATTAATCAACTGAAGCTAATTCTGAGCCTACTCATGTGCGTTAGTAGTGAGTGCTAGAAACATTTAACATTACTCAGTCATTTGCCTTCAAAGAGGTCAAAAACTGCTGGTCAAAGACTTCATCCCTGAAGCGAAATGATCCTCTTTCCAAGTACCGTGAAAGCTTGCGAAGAAAAGCAAACGTGTCCTTGCAACCCCCCCCCCCCCCCCCCCCTCTTCTTACCTCAGATTAAAAAGAAAGAAAAATGACCTGTGTGTAAGCCTGGTTAGAATTGTGTTTTTTTCATACCTAATGCGAGGGCAGTAGCGTATAACGCAGTTTCGGCTCATTTCCTGATGCTCACATCGAGACCCGCGAGCTTCGTGATATAGTCGTACTACACGAATTTCCTCAAAATGAAGTTTCCACTCCTCGAGAAAGCCGGGGTGAGATAATCTGGGAACTCTGTTTATTATTCGTTGCTTACTTTCCTCTAAATATTCATTGCCATAAATTATAAAATCTGCCAGAGAAGTTTGTGTATAAACCATAGTGAGGCGTTTTAAAATGAAGATTCACTAGGAGGTTCAGCCCCGCCTCATCCGTAATTATGCTCCTTTGTGGTCGCTTTCTTGCGTTTCTCTCGGCGCCTTGCGATGAATGCTTTGAGGTTTACACTCTCTGAAGTTCTCATCGCGTAAAATCAGTACCACTGCTTTCCGTGGAATGGCAATTAGCCACAGCATTGAGCAGAAAAGAGTGGGACGTATGCGCTTTATACCATCTTTCTAGTTCTGAGTCATAACTTGTCGATTCGGATAAAAAAAGAATACAGGAAGAAATGCGCTATCATATATCGAGCGTTCAGACACTACTATTCTACATGATTCTCGCCTGTTCGTTTTAGTTTTTCAATATTTCAGTAGCCTTTTATTCGGCAGTTTTAACATAATTTCAAACTGCAGAAAAGAAAGTGTAGCATCCTACCTACGCCTCTGTTGTAGCCCAAAGACAAGATTAAGAGCTTCGACGTAAGTGTTGGAAATTGCTCTAGACGGTTTGAAAAGGAAAGAAATCATTTATTTCAGTCAGCTTATTGAATTTTTTTAATTACATCGTTGCCAATATAAACAACTAACAGTGTGCAAAGACAAATGTGTACTTCCTCTTATGATTGTTGCAGCATTTTTTACGCTAATAAAAGAAAAAAATACTGTTATTTTACTTATTGCATCCCACGTTCCTCTGTGATGTAGCACCTGTCTTGTGCGCATTATTCTTTTGCCACAGCTATGTAATTCGTATTCAAGCGAGTCTTCAAGCGGTCGTCGTCGTCGTCGTTGTTGTCGTTGTTGTTGTTGTTGTTGTCGTCGTTGTTGTTGTTGTTGTTGTTGTTGTTGTTGTTGTTGTTGTTGTTGTTGTTGTTGTTGTTGTTGTTGTTGTTGTTGTTGTTGTTGTTGTTGTTGTTGTTGTTGTTGTTGTTGTTGTTGTTGTTGTTGTTTTGTTTTGTTGCTCCATGTTATCCATACCAGCACCCAAGCAGGCACCCAAGAGTAAGAGTGGCAGCGACGACGAATGCGCATCAGCGACTTGGAGCCGCGCCCACGGTTAACATTCAGGGCCAAAGATGTGGGCATGTCACCACACTGGAGATAAAAGTCAACAGCGACGAGACAGCGTGTCCCCGAAAAGTGCGCGTGCATAAGCTCTATGTTGGCGCTGCTAGTCTGAAAAAAAATCCCTACAAAATAAAGGGGACAATGGTCGCATTTTCTGGCACGGGTTATCCGCTCTCTCACGTATGCGACGTCGGTGGAAAAATCCTGTGAGCTAGAAAAGCAAGTGATCCAGAAGAAGCGCGCAAAGCACTGCAGCCCACTTGAAGCGTAAGAACATGGCGAATATCTCGGAAAAGTCCATCGGGAGCGCTGTCGCGCCTCTTCTACTCCTTTCTAGCTGTCAGCCAGAAACGGCGAATGTGCTGCTTCTGCCACCCAGACCCGGAAATAGACTCCACAATGAAGAAGCGCCAAAGAAGAAAAAAAACCAAGACAACAGCGGGTAGCAGCGCGGGTGCGCCCACAAAGAAACACGCCGTCAGTTACCCGGCTTGCATATCGTGTTTGTCCAACAACAAAAAACACGGAGAAATATACCTTTTCTTCGAGGCCTGCGAAGGAAAAAAGAAAAAACTACACGAGCAGCGGAATCGGCTCGTGAGGCACGCGGTGCGCAGCCCGCCGGTTTCCGCTGGTCAAAGACCCACTTGGAGGCTCTCGCCCTTCTGAGGAGCGTGGCGCGGCGCGCAGATCAGCCGCCGCTCGATGGCGGTCGATGGGGAATCGATTGCGGCCCCTGTCTGCGGTGCGCACCGGCGGGGCCGTCCCGGCGCGGGCTCACCTGCGTCGGACGGCCCGCATTAGTTAAACGCCCCCGGGACTCCCACGACTCATAAGGATCCCGCTCAGATCACCGCCACTACTCGGTCACTTTCCCGCCGTCGAACGGCGTCTTGCGGTCTGTGCTGCCGCAGACAGCTCGAGCGTTCTGCCATACTTTGAGTCGAACAGTAGAGACGCCGACTCAGCAAAGCGAACTTTAACAACAACAGTAAGGGGTACGAGTACATTGAGTTCCCCGTGGGCTCCCGTTGAACAATCCACCCGGAGTGTTCAACATGTATCTTGTCGTTACGCAATCGACATATACTGGCCCGCGTTCATGGTCATTTTTTGGCTCCTCTGTGACTCAAGTGTATGGTTAGAGCGAATGCAGTATTAATCACGTTATGTCTGTCGGTGTGTGCACTCTATTCCTCGCATCTCTTCTCTTTCTTTTTTTTTTTTGTGCTTGCAGACCTCTACTGCAACGGGACATCATCTGGCTGTCGGCGCATGATGTTTACTTTCTTCTGCAGTGACTCGGGTCTTTGATATTATTTGTTTAACACTGCCTGAAAAAATAACTAGTCAATGCAGGCAAGTCTGCGGCATTCATTTTCTCGTCAGCTGGAGAAATAAAAAAAAAAAACAGGAGTTGTGCAACTGTATTTTTCTTTCGCATTCTTTCACTCAGCGTTCATTTCACCCACTCTGTACTTGATTATCGCTGCCCATTTAGTCCGCTATATCTATTCGGTGCTGTCACAGCGTTATACATGAGTATAAATTAGTCTCCCATTTCATACGGTTACAGCATATGCTGCATATGTCATACTCGCATCGGGTACGCAGGAGAAATTGTGTTGGGTAGACACACAAGTAGACACACCGCAGTCTCTTTCTCTCTCTCTCTCTCTGTCTCTCAGTGTTCAACCCCTGAGCAATGTCGTCCTTTTTACTGGTGTATTTAAACTGTCTTCGTGTGAATAAAAACTTATTTGAGAGCATAGCGCTGTGGATTTTGTTTCTCTCTCAAGTGGTTTGTATATAAATTTCCATTGGTGCATACAATACTATATCACAAAAATTACCACATTACTACATTCGCCCACAGCGTTTCACTACCGAGCATCATACGGTTATGCAAACTGCACCTCATTGCAGCTATCATAATGCGAGATATTTCGAGTGTGAACGTAATAAAAACTTCAACATTGTCTCTTTCAGCAGAATGGCAGCAGTTTCAACAACCGAACATCCCGAATCAACTTTTTTTCCGTTTGCTAAATACCAACCATGTACAGTCGCGATCAAAAGTTTGGAGACCATGGTACTAGCAAAAAATTAAAATATATTCAAGCGTAGCTGCGCGGCCTGGAATTTCTTTAATATATTTTATTGGCCAAACAAGCACACGTACACTTGCGCACTTGATTTCAGCCGGAATGCTCAGGCTGCGAAACAAAAATTAAAAATCGTGGCACCTTTGGTCGCGAACTTTTGATCGGGACTGTATATCTCAAAAACACACTGGTTACTGGGGAGTTACAATCAATCTAATAAAACCACACTAAAGGAGCACGAACACTGCATATAGAGAAAAACAAAGAGACTTTAATCAGCGTACGAATGTAAGAGGCAGTTCTTTTATCTTAAAATATGACGATGACAGAAAAAATCTCCTGTCTTGCAACTCACCACCTTCAACAAATAAATGCGAGAAACCATCATGCAGATAAGATGAAGTCAGCAAATTAAGCAGTGCATAAAAAAACGAAACACTCAGGTTCCAGCTTTAGTGAAGCGGCTAAATAAATGCTGTTCAACTGTAAGCGATGTGTATCATTTTGTTAACTTTCAGCTTATGCAACGTGATCTCAGGCAACGGTAATGTTAGTGAATCACCAAGGTCACAACAATGTCCATTGTCAGGCAGTCTCTTCTGCCTTTAGCCGTACCTTCCCCTGACCTGTATTGTCGGAAACAATAAAATGAAGTGAAATATCCATTGTGCAACATTGACACATACTTGTAAATACACACACACACACACACACACACACACACACACACACACATATATATATATATATATATATATATATATATATATATATACCCCTTGCGTCACTGTGGCCCACGCCAATTCTGGATGATTAGCCAAGAATGGGCCCACTGGCTAAATTACAGAAAATCAAATAAATCAAAGAATCCGCTGAATATAATGCGCTATTCCATTAAGACGTCGGTGTGCTTTAGAGATGCCTTCGAAGCTTCGTTATGTATTCCGGTGTTATCTAGGAATTTATTTTTTGTTGTCCACCATAGGACAAGAACAACCATCCGCTAAATAAACATCCATTCATTATCATTGCGCCCAAAAGAGGTACGCTCAATTGCATTACTTTGGCGGTCAGCATTCAGGGTTTCTACAAGTTCTAGGCTTCGGATTTATGTCCACAGACATATACGGTATAGATATATCTATAAGTATTTGACAACATTATAATTTAAAGGAACAAACTACTGCACTTTGCAAATTTTGAGGACTTTTGCTGAGCCGAGAACGACCCACATACGAAAAATTTATTGCGAAACCCGTGATATTCCATTGACGCGCTGGCGCTGGAGTTTCGGCTTTAAATTCAAAAATAGAGCCTTGAGATTCATTTCCGAGTGTGATAATCAACTCGTTATCCCGAAATAACGAAAATAAAGCTTTGAAAGAATACTTTAGCAGTCCAAGTTGGTTCCGGGTTTCGTATTAATCCAACTGGTTCTTCCGTAAAGGGTACTCTGCCGCATGACGCTTGCATACTGCAAGAAAGCCGCCTCAAAGGCAGACGTGGTTTGATGGCAGATTGAGGGTTGTGTTGCTGGTTGGCACCATTCATTCTCTAAAGCAGTTATTTCACATATGTTGACCTAATCAGTAAAATTGTGTGTTGTGGTGGGAGCACCGATAACAAATTGGTTCATGCGCACGCTGCTTTGTTCAGTGATTCGCGGGTTGCTTGATATCTGCGATGACAAGTATGGGTGGGGGTTTGGTAATGACATGACGACGTCATGTAGGTATGACCCTATGTGGCTTAAGCATAAACACAATGTCCAAATTTTGTTGCTTCAGTATGCGAAAAAATTAAATTCATTATTTTGAAGGCAATTTTGGCATCGCTCCCACGGGATGAAATACTGAGTTCAAGATCAGATGCTTGATAAATTTGCTTTTCTGTGTTACCCGCCACGGTGGCACAGTGGCTTTGGCGTAGTGCTGCTAAACCAGACAGGTGCGAGTTCAAATCCCGGCCGCGGCGGCCGCATTTCGAATGGAGCGAAATGCAAAAACGCCCGTGTCTCGTGCGTGGGTGCACGTTAAAGAACCCAAGGCAGTAAAAATTAATTCGGAGTCGCTCACTACGGCTCCCTCATTATCCGATCGTGATTTTTGCACCTAAAACCCCGGAAGTTAATCTAAAATTTAAGTGGCGTGCCATGAATCAAGCGGTCTGTCACTACCCTATAGGACGAGTTTCCACAATTCCAGTAAAGGCGTTCGCTTCTTGCAAGCATAAAATAAAAACACAACTCTACTTTTCTACCAAGTAGTAGAAAACTGTGCAAAGCGCTTTAAGTACTAGTTATGTCTTAACTCTTATTCCGCCAAGTTTCTTTTCAATGCAGTAAAATTCAAAGCTAGATACTTTCAACACATAACTAAAGCATTCATCACCACGTCCTTCTGCTTAAGAAGCAAGCGAAAGAAGCTAGCGCCTAAGTGGACACCAAAAGAAAAAATAAGCAAGAAATTCAAGCGTACTGTCGACAACGCTCAGGTATCCCTCAAAAGACGACAGCTTAATGACCATAGTCTTCATGCTCTAATTATTTATTAACCGGCTAGCGGCGTTTCACCGGGCCATTTTTCTCTGTGTCGCCATTGTCGGCCGTCTTCCTCGATGCCACTAAACTCATTGACAAAAAATTCAGTTACCATTTAGCACTAAATGCTAGAAAAATGTGTCAGCATTATTTCACACCTCTTTGAGGTCCCGTTGACCACATTGCAAGTGTTGTTCAGGAGCCTCTTTGAGGAGCGAAGGGCCACTGATGGTGGGCTCCGGAGCAGACCACCGTCAGTTGCATTATATATACATATATAGATCAGCTTCTCACCTTTCAGAAACATACACTACACATTTTCCACTTCGACACTCCTAATGCTAACACTATAATCACCTGTGTCTTCACGTCTGAAGCACTTCGTCTTCATCGTCGGGATGCGCTTCGGCCATATGTACATTCCTAACACCTCAAGGGGTCAAAACACCAGAAGAAGGGATTAAGAAACTCCTCTGTGTTTATCTCTTCCCAGGTTCTAGACCACTTCATTTGCCTTAAGTTATTGAA
>NC_051154.1:138142066-138314565 GCF_013339745.2 Dermacentor silvarum
CCTTCTTTATTATTTTGTTCTCTTCCTTCTTTATTATTTTTATCCTTTTCTGTTCCATCTCCCTGCAAAGGTTAAACAACTAGACATGCACCTGGTTGATCTCCCTTTCTTAGTGTTCTTTGTATCTTGTTTCCTTTAGCGTGTTTTGTTGTATGTGTCTGTTCATTAGTACTTTTGTTACTATTGCTGTGAATGTGCAAAGGTCTCAGATGTGTTTGGTACATTTACCCACTGGACAGCAGGAACCTTTGGCTTTTGTGAGTGAAAAGTGTGAAATATCTACAGTTTCAATATGTTTGGCCTTTTATGGCTGGGGAACAGAATCAGCATGCTAATCAAGCAGGGGGGGGGGGGGGGGGAGGGGTCGTCAGGACTAAAATATTAGCATGATCATTACTCTTTGATGAAAGATTCAGGGCTGCAAAGGTTCACCACATCCAAGTTTGCACTTTATTGAGCAAGGGACCATAATATATCTCTTAAAATGAAAATGCAATTGTAAAATTGAACTAATTGAAATCAAATAATATTTGTGTGGTGCAGTGGGGGGAATGCTGCGCCAATTGCGCCATTTTGATACTTGCGCAAATTGCTGTGCCAAATTGCCGAAAGCGGAAAAATGACTGAATTTAAGCCACGCTGTGCCAACACAACTTTCGCAGCTTTGGCTCTGGCAAGTGTTACCGAAAGATCGCCGGCACGCTGCTGGGCATTGTGTGGTTGGTCTCTGAGGTCTTGTAAAAGTAGCTTTCGTATTCTGGCCACCAGTAGGAACCAGCAGCTGCACCTAATTAGGTCCCCTGAATAAAAGTAAAGGTACTAGCTACATTCTTTTATCTTCCCGCCTGAGCCAGCAAGTGAGGGCAGGCGAAGAGGTTCGGGGCTTATCCGCGCCTCCCTGTTGATGGAGTGAAGACACATAATTGTGCTGGAGCTGTCGCAGCGGAAACATGCGTGCGAGCAAGAAGGCAGACTAATGGATAATGACATGTTACTGCGAATACGTTTTATTCTAAAATATTAATTTCCAGATTATACTGCAGTTGTTGTTCATGGCTGGGTGGTGCATATGCAGAGTGTGCTTATATGGCACAAACTCCTCCCGTCGCTAATGGCTCTGGCACTGCGAAGCAGCAAACCTTATGTTACGTCCGCCCCAGTGACATGGGCCAATCACTGTCGGCAAAAAACTTATGCTTCACCGTTACGAACTCTGTAATGGCCACTATGTTTTCGTTTGGATAGAATTTTATGTGGTGGTTAATTGGAGCAAAGCACGTAATCATCCGTAGTATCTACACAAAGGCCCATTTAGAAGCAAGATTCCCCAGAAAGTGTTCCCAGAGATAAGGAAAACGCATATTTAAGGTGGATACACACGCGAGGGCAAAATCCCGCCTGCTCCGCGGACAAACAGTGACGTCAGCACTTGAATCCGGCGCAGCCGAGTTAGGTCGCATTCGCACAGCCGGACCGCCTTTTGCGGAATCCGCGTGCTTACTCTCGACTCCAACGTTTATTAGCAGCTGCGCGTTTGCGTACTCGGCGTGCCCTATATGCCATAGCGCTATGAATCCCTCGTAAGTTGTGTCCGTAGTGCGGAATCGAACCAGGGACCCCTCGCTTCCGAGCGCGCAGCGTTAGCCCACTACGCCACGAAGCGGACTTTCAAGGCCCTTCTAACTTCATCTATAACTAGCGATGAAGTTAGAAGGGCCTTGAAAGACATGACCAGGGGAAAAGCGCCTGGAGAAGATGGAATAACAGTAGATTTAATCAAAGATGGAGGAGATATCATGCTTGAAAAGCTTGCGGCCCTTTATACGAAATGCCTCACAACTTCAAGTGTACCAGAGAGCTGGAAGAACGCCAACATTATACTTATCCATAAGAAGGGAGACGTTAAAGAATTGAAGAATTACAGACCCATTAGCTTGCTTTCAGTATTGTATAAAATATTCACCAAGATAATTTCCAATAGAATCAGGACAACACTTGACTTCAGTCAACCAAGAGAACAGGCTGGCTTCAGGAAGGGATATTCTACGATGGACCATATCCATGCCATCAATCAGGTAATCGAGAAATCTGCGGAGTACAATCAACCTCTCTATATGGCTTTCATAGATTATGAAAAGGCATTCGATTCAGTAGAGATATCAGCAGTCATAGAGGCATTGCGTAATCAAGGAGTGGAGGAGGCATACGTGAATATCTTGGCAAATATCTACAAGGATTCCACAGCTACCTTGGTTCTCCACAAGAAAAGTAGAAAGATACCTATCAAGAAAGGGGTCAGGCAAGGAGACACAATCTCTCCAATGCTGTTCACTGCATGCTTAGAAGAAGTATTCAAGCTCTTAGACTGGGAAGAATTAGGAGTGAGGATCGATGGCGAATATCTCAGCAACCTTCGGTTTGCAGATGACATTGTCCTATTGAGCAACAATGGAGAGGAATTACAACAAATGATTGAGGACCTTCATCGAGAAAGTGCAAGAATTGGGTTGAAGATGAATATGCAGAAGACAAAGATAATGTTCAATAGCCTGGCAAGCGAACAAGAATTCAGGATCGCCAGTCAGCCTCTAGAATCTGTAAAGGAATATGTTTATCTAGGTCAATTACTCACAGGGGACCCTGACCATGAGAAAGAAATTTACAGAAGAATAAAATTAGGTTGGAGTGCATACGGCAGGCATTGCCAAATCCTGACTGGGAGCTTACCACTGTCGTTGAAAAGAAAAGTGTACAATCATTGCATTCTACCGGTGCTAACATACGGGGCAGAAACTTGGAGGTTAACAAAGAAGCTCGAGAACAAGTTAAGGACCACACAAAGAGCAATGGAACGAAAAATCTTAGGAGTAACGTTAAGAGACAGGAAGAGAGCGGTGTGGATCAGAGAACAAACGGGGGTAGACGATATTCTAGTTGACATTAAGCGGAAGAAATGGAGCTGGGCAGGCCATGTAATGCGTAGGATGGATAACCGGTGGACCATTAGGGTTACAGAATGGATACCAAGAGAAGGGAAGCGCAGTCGAGGACGGCAGAAAGTGAGGTGGGATGATGAGGTTAGGAAATTCGCAGGCACAAGTTGGAATACGCTAGCGCAAGACAGGGGTAATTGGAGATCGCAGGGAGAGGCCTTCGTCCTGCAGTGGACATAAATATAGGCTGATGATGATGATGATGAATCCCTCAACAAGAACCAAAAGAGTGACGGTTGCCTCGTCACTTAGCTTTTTTTTTTTTTTTTTTTTTTGTGCACCTCACTCATGTTGAAGTCACGGAGGCTGCGCGGTTTGAGTAAAAAGAAGGGCGCGCGCAACCACGACTCGCCTTTCCCGCTGCATCACAACAAAAGACACGCGGTCACTGCTGCACAACGAAATCACACGTGGCTCCAAGCCGATAACACGCCATCGTAGCCACGCCAATGCGTCCGATGTTATCAGATTTGACGCTGACTACGCTAAATTGAGGTCAGACGACCGCCAAACGGACGGATGGAAATACCGGCGAGCATTTTCAATCCGGACAGCGAGCGGAGGAGCCCGGACTAGGCGAGGGCGGCACGTTTTGATGACGTGCGCGTCACGTGATACGCCATCCGCTGCAAAAATTCCTCCTCCGTCCAGTCGTGTGAATCCACCTTAAGAAGCAAGATTCCCCAGCGAAATGTCCCCAGATTTCTCTCAACGTATGGGCCTCGCTGCAAGGAACTGCTTCCGCGCTGCTGCCTGGCCTTTTATTTTGTGTCCTTTTTTTTACTTAGCATTAGGAGTGCTAAAGTGCAAAAAAGTGAATTGTGGGAAGCCGGTCACGTGGTAGAGGTAGAGAGAGGATGGGAGAGCTTAGAAGAGGTGTGTGCATACCTGCGTGTGTGTGTGTGTTATAGTGCAACTAACGGTGGTCAGCTCCGGACCACCGTCAGTTGCACTACGCTCCTTGAAGATGTAGGACGTGTCGAGTGAGCTCCTGAACAACACTTGGCAATGTGGTGAACATGGTTTAAATAATGGACCTCAAAGAGTTGCAACTTAGTGCTAACATATTTCTCTTGCATTTAGCGCTAAATCGCCACTTGCGCCGGCGCCATGACAGTTGCTGTTGATTGCGGTGTGCAGCCCAGTGGTCGAATCGCTGAAATCAAAAATAGCAAACTGAAGGTGCAAGTGGTGAGCGAAGGCGCATGCGCTGAGGGGACTCAGAGAAGAAGAGGCTAGGAGAGGAGGAATGTCGCTACCTTAAGCCTATTAAAGGGGCTTACACCCAGTGACTCAATGGGAACTACAGATGTTGCGGTGCTTCTAGTGAGTGGCAAAGCAAAGTCAATCATGGGCAGTATCTTGGTTTGAGTTATAGTTGGTACTGTTACATTACCAAGACATGTCTTTGAATAGCTCACTGTGGTGTTCATTAAACCTAGCTTCTTCACAACTTCTGTCAGTAAATACCTCCAATCACTTAACCAGCACTTAGTACAAAAATAGTTTGAAAATTGTCTTTAGGCTGTTTTTTAATGCTTCTTTAGTGCTGTAGAATGCAAGGGTTTGTGACTGTTACCCCACTTGCATATTAATGCTCTCAATATAATTTGCATGCTACAGACTGCTCCAATAATAATATATACATTGTGTTTCAGCGAACACTTTCAAAAATTCTTAAAGGTTGCCTGTGGCAGATAGCACAATTCTAGCTCATGAGCTAGTCTACTCGAAGAGGCGGACATTACTTGCTCAAGAAATTGAAATGCATAATCAAATAATTAACAGAAATTCACTAATGAAGTTTTTAACTAATTACCTGATTGCCCATATTGCAATTTACAAGTTGTAGCCGTGGAGTTCGCAAGGCGGATCCACTCGGAACGAATTCTCGGGATGACACTAGTTTCGAGATATTAATTCCCGAACTTTGCGGAGAAATACATTGGCGTTCCGGTTAATTTTGTGCTTCAATGCAAAAAGCGACGTTTTGTTAAGAACCTAACTGGAACGCCAATGCATTTCTCTGCAAAGTTCGGGAATTAATATCTCGAAACTGGTGTCATCCCGAGAATTCGTTCCAAGTAGATCCGCCTTGCGAACTCCATGGCTACAATTTGTAAATTGCAATATATGCCATCAGGTAATTAGTTTAAAACTTAATTAGTGAATTTTTGGTAATTAGTTGATTATGCATTTCAATTTTTTGTGCAAGTAATGTCTGCCTCTTCGAGTAGACCAGCTCATTAACTAGAATTGGGCTATCTGCCACAGGCAGCCTTAAATAAATTTTCAAAGTGTTCGCTGAAACACCCTGTATGTGCTACAGACTGCTCCAAAATCAGAATTTGTCGGCTCCAATTTGCCCAGAATGAAGTTTTACCTCCTCCAAAAATTGTTACAAAATGACTTTGGGCATTCCTACCCCTGTGATGTAACTACTGCTTTGTTAATGCTTCTGCGCTGACCTGTCTAGACTTTTCGAGTCGGGATACTTGAAGTGCTAAACTATGGCCAAACATTAAAAAAAATCTTATTGAACTTCCTAGTCAACAGGAGTGTTGTACATAAAAAAGTATTTGCTTTGATACAATGCAATGACCTATCCATTTGATTAAATTTTCCATTTAATGTATTTTCTTTTTGTTTAAAAATTTATTGGGAAATTGTGGCTTTGCTATAATATGATTTGTGGAAAAAGCAAAGGCAAGAGGATGTAGTACATTTCAAAGTCTTTTTTTTTTTTTCTCTAATCATAAATATTTAACTGTGGGAAAAAAATTTCACTATTAGCACTTAACAACATAGAACCTGAAAGCGTAGTGGTGCTCTTTAGTTCATTATAAAATGTTTCTTTTTGACAGATGGGTGCGCTTTGAGGTATCACGCAGTGCAACTGATGAAACTGAGCGGCTGGACAGTGACCCCTACTTGAGCTATGCAGCCTTTCGACAGCTGTGCCTTCAGCCACGACTAGCTGCCATAGCTGCAGCATCTGAGCCTAGCCTGCCTGGAGGTGTGACCATCAAACAGGAGCCACTAGACACTGTGTAGGCACGTCAAAAACACATAGTAAGATTAATTTTCATGGAGGTGTTCCAATTTCCGCACGAAAGGACGAGCTGAGCTCGTCAAGGCGTTCTTGCAAAAAAGACGAAACGATAAGCCCAACTCATGCAGCTCTATTTTATTTTTCCTGCAGCCATCAAGATGATTTGAGCTCGTCCGTTGCTCTGTGCTTGTTGCAAACAACACCAGATTGCACAAGGCGCTTGTTGAAGAGCAAAGTTGTGAACATAAACTTTTTTGTTTTGTTGTTGTGTCGCCAGCCGTCTATTTAAAAGGTGGCTTCCTTTGTGGGGTGAGTGAACGCTTCAAGTCATGTTGAAAAGAAAAGAAAGCGTGGTGATTCGGAGTGGTTAGCTTCTTCAAGTGAGAGCGATGTTGTGACACAGTGTGTTGTGTCGAAGCATGTAAATAATGAAAACCAAAATGTGCTGTGAAACCCACCTGTGCACAATGAAGCCTATCTTCATTAAAGTGTAAAAAGTATTTTTTTCTAATAAACTTTTATTTCTGACGCAAACTTCTCGCTCGGTCTGCTCATACAAAAAAAAATTTCATCTTTTTTGGAAGTTTTTACATTTCTTTATTGCCCTTTTTATTTTTTTATTGTTCTTAAACAGAGCTAGGGAGTGACAAAGGAAGACATACACCAACCAAATAAAACTTTAAAAGCAAGACGAACAAGACTTTTGTATGGAAGCCAGAAGGTCTTGCTTTTAAAGTTTTATTTGGTTATTGTACGTCTTTCTTTGTCATGTTTCATCCCGACCAGACGAGCTTCCATCGAACTCTCGATTGCAGAGCTAGGGAGTACCGCAGTGAATGAAAAGGAGATAAACCCAAAATGGGGGCTGAATTGCTTCTTTCAGTTTTGCATTTGTGTCTGTTGTGGCTAATTACTACATTCTTATTCTGCATTGCAAAAATATTACAAGCTTTAGCTGTTGAAAAATGTGAAAAAAAAAATTATTGTACAACTATTCTGACTTGGTTAGTTAACACGAAGAATTGTCATGAAAAGTTGTAAGATCATAAGTGTTCCTGAAAAGAGGCATTTTAAAGCCACGTTGACCAATGGGGGCCTTTGCTACTAACTGTTCTGAGTGGGCTTAATACAGGGCATATATGTATATACAGGGTGTTCCAACTATCTTGCACCAAGATTTAAAAATATACAAATGCCACTTAACTGTACAGAACCAAGGTAATGTTGTTTTCCATCGCTTGGAGATACTCAGATTATTTCTTGCATTCTGCCTAATTACATAATTAGTTTTAATTAATCGACTTCTCAAATATTATAATTAGATGAAAAGTGGCAATGGGAAAATTGTACAGCAACATGGACAAGTCGCGATACAGCTTTCTGTTGCTGAATACGTGCTCCATTAAAGGGTTTTTCCGAGCGTGAAAGAAGCCCGCAAATACACTCAAAATTGTCGCGCGACTGGCCGCTCGAGGCACTTTGCATGTATTCTCGGACTTCTTTCACGCTTGGAAAAACACTTTTATGTAGCACGTATTGAGCAGCAGAAAGTTGTGTCGGGAGATTTTCATGTTGCTCTGCAATTTTCTTATTGACACTTTTCATCTAATTATAATATTTGAGAAGCCGATTAATTAAAACTAATTATGTAATTAGGCAGAATGCAAGAAATAATCTTAGTATCTCCAAGTGACGGCAAACAACATTACCTTGGTTCTGTCTAGCTATGTGGCATTTGCTTATTTTAAATCTTGGTGCATGATAGTTGGGACAGCCTGTATAATGACTTGTGACTTGCATACTAAGGTTCACAGATGAATAACACAAAATGAAAGATGTGCACAATATATCACATTTTTACAGGAGTGGGCTTGAATACAGGGCATATACTTGGTTATCATTTTTAAGTTTTACAGAATTGTGCTATCTGCCACAGGTTATTTGTTAAATTTCTGTAACAGTTTAAATTGATAACCCGGTATATGCCCTGCATTCAAGCCCACTCCTGTAAAAATGTGATATACATATTGTGCACATCTTTCATTTTGTGTTTTTGATGGTGCACAAGCCTCTACTCTAGCCTAAGTTCCACAAATCGATGTGTTTCCTTCCAACTACATCACGCAACCGTTTGGGAACTTCTATGTAAGTATGCTAGTTGGCTTTCTCAACTTGTAAAAGTTTCAAATTAACAAGCATGATGTAAAAAATTTTCCATGAGTGAAATGAACTTGACACACAGATGTTGGTCTTTGACGTCTGTCATCGCAAAACCAATGGAGATGGTGACAGAGGCTGAAAATAAAGCAATGCAATAAGCAGGCAAAGCTTTACGCAAGGACCCTGCTTGGCCAACTGATGGAGACTATTAGTGTAGTGCATGAACCTTGTGAAATGCGTCAGTATTAGCTCCCTCTCCATCTGATTAAAAGGTTCTTCGCAGATGTATTCCAGTCTGATAAACTCATACATCAAAGACAGTGGAACTGTATATGGTAGTTCTAATGCCCTTCAGAAGGCCTAGGGGTCTGGTTTGGCATTGCCTAAAATCTACCGAAAGCTTTGCAAGTGCTTCACTATATCTGGTGTGATTCCTTTGCCATAACTGAACCATTTCATATTCTTCATTACATTTGAGCTCAGCACTTCTTTAGTCTCTGCTGTAGCCGACATATTTTCCTGTATTCTGCATCTGCTCTACTGACGCTGGCTGTGCATTTCTCTGGCCTGGTCATGGGGCTGCTTAGGGGCTGCGATGCAAGCTGTGTTGCTGACTGTTTTTAGTGAGCCGGCTGCTGCTGTTGCTTGTGCCAGGAATGCCATAGTATAACAGCACCTTGACCGGCGCCGGCATTTGGCTGCATGTTCTCGCCATCACCCTGGTCAAAGCCACTTCGGGGCTGTGACACAGGCTGCATTGCTGGCTCTTCTGAGATTTAATACTGACCACGTCACCACACAAAAACCATTGCAGAACTCCCCTTAAAAGCTTTGCTGTAAATTCTTATTATTTTTGGGTCCCCCCTCATATCTTTGCTGCTTTCTGTAGGCAGCACAGCACTGGCCTGAATGTGTGCACATACTTTGTGCGCTAAGTATACCATTCACTGGGGGTTCCCAAACTTTGTGGCCTTGAGGAACCACATCAGCCTTCTCAGACTGTCCTGTGCAATGCTCTCTTTGCTCTCCTTTTTCTCACCAACGTGCTTGTCCATATCTTAACACCTATTGTTGCAATAAATGAACCAAATGACTGCACACATATGAGATAAAAATGAGAGCAAAAGAAGCGTGCACAAATTATTAGGAATATGCAAATATTCAATACTTTGAATATTGAGCATGAAATGCTTTTAATCGAATCATTTTGGCTACTCGATTTGTACTCAATTTGAGAATTCACTATTCAAAATTGTTGAATATTCATTTCTGTTCGAATATAAAGGATAAAAACACTTATTGAAGTCTCTGTAGTGAAAGACCATTGCATCAGGGACAGTTCCGAATGGTTCTATTGCAGGACAGTCGCAGATACTGCAAAGCGCCAGTTCCTCAGCAAATGCATGGAGCAGCCAACTTCTTTGTAATACCTTCCAGTCATCCAACAAGAATGCCTCGCCCTAATGCAGCCTATAAGCTTGTCTGTAATTAGGCAAAGTACTCATGTTTGGTCAAGCTTGTCCCAGCTTTGTTATTTGAAAGTACATTGCTGTAGTAATACCCATGACTCCTTCTACAAACATGACACTTGTGTGGCAACGTGCTATTCGCTTGCTTCATTACTGTCAATATCATTGGGCAAGATATACCTGAAAGAAGTTTATCATATACAAGCTCCTCAGTTGACCAGTTGTCCAGTCGTGAACGGCATTACATGCATGTGTCAAAATGGAAACAAGCCTGTCTTTACTAGGTGGACTGCACACAAACTTATCTTCCACTTTGTTTAAAAATAGTAGAGGTGTGCGAATAGTAATCTTCGAGACCAAATCAAATACAAATCAACTTTCGAATAAGTAACAGTAATTTTCTTCATTAATACAAAAAAAAATTATATCCTAGTGTTCATAATGGTTGCCAGATTCTGTCATAACATTGCACGTTAGGAAGCATTGTTTATTAAATGTCCAAGTGGGAGCATTCAGAATAAATAGGATTTGTTTGCATACCTACAATTCTTTGGAAAGTGCAAATGATCGCAGCTTAGAAGGAAAACTCTGGATCCTTAAGCAATGTATAGCATGCTCCACTACATAACTTCTTGCATTTTATGTATACGAGGTCTGTTGGAAAAGTATCCGATCTTTTTTTTTTTTTTTTATGCGAACACCTGATGAATATGAAACAAGCGTGCTTGCATCAGCCGACCTTCAACCTTCGTGCGCATGCGCGAATTTTTTTCCAGCCTGCCGATAGCGTCAGTCGCTGGGACGCAGCGTTTGAGTGAGCTAGTGCGCAGTGCTCTCGTCTGTTTTTTCATTGCAAGGAAAATGGTGGAGCGACTGGAGCAGCACTACTGCATCAAATTTTGCCAGAAACTGGGCGACAGCCAAGTGGAAACCATTCGGAAGATTCAGGCGGCTTTCGGTGACGATGCTATGAGCAGCACACAGATTAAGGAGTGGTACAACCGGTTTAAAGACGGCCGCACATCGGTGGAGAGCGAGCCACGCTCCGGTTGGCCATTAACATGCCGAAATGACCAGGTCATTGCCGAAGTGAAGGCTGTGGTGATGGGGGACCGTCGTGTGACTATCCGAGAAATTGCGGAACAGGTGGGCATCAGCACTTTTTCTGCACATTCCATTATGACCGAAGATTTGGCCATGAAGAGAGTTGCGGCGAAATTTGTGCTGAAGCTGCTCACGGGGGAGCAAAAGCAACTGTGCACTTGATTCAGACTTTGTTGGCGAAAAACCAGACTCCTGCAGTTCAACAGGCTCCTCTACTGCAACGACAGCTGAGATGAAGTCCATTCTGAAAGAGGGCCTTCTGGGAATGCTTCCAGCAATGGCAGCACCGCTGGGAGAAGTGTGTGGAGTCCCAAGGAGACTACTTTGAGGGTGATTAGGTTTCCAACACTCCGGTTATGCCAGTTTTTTTTCTTCGGCCAAAGGTCGGATACTTTTCTAACAGACCTTGTACTACTATGGCCGCCGGGATGAAATTTATAGCACTTTTGCTCCAATTATATTTGTTTGGACACACTACAGGATTTAAACTATTCAGTAACCTTTCGTAAAATATCCATATAACTATACGAATACCGCCTATTCAATTCAAAGACAATATCGAATAGGTCAATATTTAATTCTTTATTTGAATGTTCCAAGTATTCGTGCACCCCTAAAATTAAGAAAATGTTCGATGTTCGATTCATTACTTGAAGGCCGTTTCGAAGGTCACCTGGCCACGTGGGACTGCGGTGCACCTTGCACATACATGTCAAAATGCTTGTGTCTTTTTATTCCTGAAAAGGTAGAAATTATGGACGTGCAAATATTCGAAAATGTTTGAATATTTGGTTGGATACGAATATTCAAATCAAATCGAATATGTTGCTGGCTGTGTGGGAGTAAACACGGTTCTCAGCATTTGCTTCTAATCTAAGAATATTGTGGCGAATCAGTAGCAAGGGTGTTTTTTTGCAGTCCCACTCTCAGTTTGCGCTTATTGTTTGTCAGCTAGTGGGAATTACTGAATGTTCCAAGTTAACATGAGCCAAATACAGAATGCTTTACTTACTAGGCTTACTAGTCTAGTTTTTTAATATTGACAATGTAATTGCAATGTTCGAACATTAAAAATTAATCCACCTTAGTAAAAGCATGTGTATGCATGTTATTCAAAAATTTTGATATTCGCACACCCCTAGTAGAAATGCACGCAGCATGGAAGCAAACTAGCCTTTATGAACATGTACCGTGCCACTGTCAAAGTACATACCTGTACTGTGAATATTCTGTATCATCAGAGTGCTCAGTCTGTGTCGTCAGAATATCATCAGTTGTAGTTTGTATCAGAGTACCTGTACTGTGAATGGACCTGTACCTTCCAACTCATGAGTTGATCGCTCTGGGCAATCAGAAAGACCAAAGAAGAATAAAAAATATCTGGAAGACAGACAGCTGATCGTCACAATGCAAGAAAGAAAGAAAACGCCCCCCCCCCCTCGAAGGAGAAATCTCGCAAGGGTTCTAAGGGTGACATCCACAGAGTAGGAGAATTTTGAAGTTTAACACTTCTGGGGAGATCGTTCTGCATTCTGGCCAAATTTCATGTGAACTGATCCTCTGCAATAGTAATAATAAGCATGTTTAGATTCTTTCAACATTGTTTTTCTCCTTTTTCAATCTTTGGCCGTTTTCACTGCTTGGGCACAAAAACTTGCACTTAGTGTGACTCAATCTTAGCCAAATTGAATTTGGAGGGTGTGTAGTAAGGGTTTAACTGCCGCAGTTGCATGGAACTTCAGATTTGTTTTCGTTTGTTTCAGCCTCTATTAAGGGGAGATGAGGGTAGAAAAACCGCAATTTTCTCAGAAGTCGATTTTATGTTGTGTTGTGTTTTGTATTCCTCCAAGCCTCCTTTTTTATGTATTAAAAAATCAAAGTTGAGAATCAACTAGAAGAGTAAAAAATGCAAAAAGCACTTGCGGTGGCTCGTAAAAGTGAGAATTTACCAAAATTTCGCGCACACGGCATTTCGCTCCGCGGCATTGCCTGCTCTTGAATTTTTGCGGGGATCTAGGCCTAACCCTCTTCTCCCAGAGCCGACTTCAGCAGCGTCACATTCTTGCTGAAAATATGAAGAAAAAAAAATGGTTTCCCCGTCGAAATCTAGCGTCGTGTTTTTTTTATTTTTTTTTTTGTAACTTTCAAACATGTTTTTTTTTTTTCAGTTCTTCATTTTGTAGCATTTTTAGAGTTTGCGCACTAAATTTTGTCTGCTTTATGTAGTCTGATCATAATGGAATTTGGCATGCTTATGCTTTAACATGTCCTGGATTCAAAAGAAATAACTTTTAGAGCTTTCCACAAACATATTCCATAAGATAATTTAAAATGTGTCTTTGTTGGGAATGGTAAAACTGAAAATCAGCGTTGGAATTTTTTTCTAGACTAAAACAGATAAGTTACACCATATTTTTTGCTTTATCAAATTTTACTTTTCATTGGGAGCAATATGAGCTATTTTTAGTGTTTTTTTATGCTCACTGTTATTGCCTAAGCTTGCATAAAAAATGCATTGTTTTTACATATGCATGATGGGTAAAACATTTACCAAATGAGCTATCAAAAAACTCAAAGCAGATTTGAAAAGAGGAGCTCAAACTCTGTAAATGGTGAAAGTTTCATTGAGCTGTCGCAAGTATTTAAAGAAAAAGTTTTCCGAGTAGCATCTCCCCTTAGTGTATACTTATTTGCATGTATTGAACAGACTTGTAGGCTCTCACTGTTAGGAAGGCACTGCTTGACCAGGGGTGAAATCCACAGCATGTGCTCACCAACAGAAACCAACTGCCAGAACTGCATCAGGACAAGGAGAGCAGATGTCGAGCTTGATGGTATTTAGAGTACGGTTTAATAAAATATCTGGCACTGATGCCAGCTGCATTGTGGTTAAAGTCATTGCTGTGAACTAATTATATTGCTACACACGCATTCTTCGTAACGATCATGGCTGCATTTCTTGAATATTTGCAGGCTACATCAGAGGCAAAGGCAGAAAATTTAATCGTGTAAAAACTAGAATGACTCCAAAGTTGTGTTCTTAGCAAGGACATTGTGGCCTAGCTTGGATAGACGAGCAAGAATTATTTACTGCTAGCTCAGGGTTTGATTCTTTCACTTAGTGAGTGTTATTTCGACTGTGAATTTCAGGTGGAACATCTGTGTTTGCATGCTATCAATATTACCTGCACATTTTTTGGCTTGTTACTTACCAATAAGTGTAATCATGCCTAACACAAACTTTAATGAGAATAAGGGAACCAGGAGGCTTAATTTTTTCTTTAGACAACCACATGAAGCCAAGTAAAGCATAGGGGAAGTTATTTGTGGCTTTTAATTGAAATATAGAAATGATAAGGTAAACAAATGAAAGTGGACAAAACAATTTGCTGTCCGTGGCAGTCAAATCCACATCTTCCACTGTAGGCATATGATGCTTTACCAATTGATCTACGGAGACATCTGTCCTCCTGGCCACTTTCTTGGGAATATGCATATGTGTACCACATCTTACCTTGACAGTCTTAGCCAGTCTCACTTCATGGCCAGGGTGGCGGATGGGTGATAAACTTGCAAATTTTAAAAATGATTGAGGCTTTAAGAGGGACCCTAAACAATGTACAGCATGAAAGTGGTATATGCAATCATCTACAATGCAGTGTTTAAGAAGCTTTCCCAGAAACGTTTTTGGAACAGGTGAAGTAATTGCCGAATTAAATTCTGAAGCAATTAAATAAAGCAGTGTTCTTGCCATTGCTTTCTCCCAGTTTCCTGTCACCTTCTCTTCTAAATTTAATTTTTCTGGCACTTTCCACACATGCTTGTGACATGCTGTGGCTGTGATTTCCTATGGCAACTTTTGTGTAAAGCTTACCTTTATAGTGGAAATGCAGGGAAGCTTGATCAAGGAACTAGGGCTAGAACTTTGTGTAACACTGGTTGGTCCTAGTGTAGGCAGGTACACTAAGGGACATTAAAGGCAAACATTGGATCGGTATAGGTTGTTAGATTACTCTCTTTAAACCTTTTCACAATTTCTTTCATGCCAGAGGATGACTTAGTTGCAGAGAATATTGCAACTGAAGGTGCCTCACACATTTTCCACGGTTTAAATTACCTTTGACTAACAAAGTTGTCTAGGCGCCCCAAGCTGCGCTGGTAGACTTGTAGGCAATGCTCTGCTGGATACTGCTGCCAGCTGTGAGCCATAGTCCCACTTGGAGAAGGCACCAAATTCCTGTAAGTAGCCCCACTACAATGGTGCGAAGAGGTTACATTAGTGTCTTGTTCTGTGGGAAAATCTAGTAAAATTGGTCCAACTCCATTTTCTTCCACATTGAAATGCAACAAAACCTTTTTGTTATGTTTTCACGATAATTTACTAAATATAAAGAGTGTGTTATACATGCATGCATACATGTCTTTATTATGTGCCCAAAAACACCACTACCATTACATATCTGGTGCACAGTAAAAATGGTACAATAGCATGTCAGCAACAAGTTAATAAACACATAGAGATCCAGACAAAGCGAGTACCTAAAATATATATATATATGCCAAGCAGTAAGCAATAGGCATTTAGACAGTCTCCGAGACATCTTAAAAACTCTGCAGAGCCCAAGAAATAAATGTAAGCAAAAGATTATTGCAGAGTATTTGTATTAACTGCAAAGGCAAGCCTTTCATTTCTTGTGGTAAGCAAAGGGCTCAAAATGTCATGTCAGCCTCGCTGGAATGCACAAGTTCATGCCACATAGTAGGTCAAGCTCGTGAATACTTCCTTGAATAATTTTATATTGTGTGAGTCAGTATCATATATATTCACACTGGTGGTGCCAATCCTTGCCTACGTTTACACCTTTTTATTTGCTTGTCAAAGCTCTGTTCTCTGTAAAAGTGATGCTTTGGACACCCTGAAGCACTAATCTGTCAATTTAGCTTGTGTTGTAGTGCACGTTAAAAGAATCCAGGTGGTCAAAATTAATCTAGATCACTCCACTATGGCGCCCCTCATAATCAGAACTGGTTTTGGCATGTAAAACCCCAGAACTTTTTTTTTTGTCAGTTTAGCTTGACTTAATATATTTCCTTTCAGTATCCCTTTACTCTTTTGATCTCTATCTGAACGATTATGTAGAGAAGACAGAAGAAGACACGGGCACAGGAAGCTTTGGGGGGGGGGGCTTACTGTGTGGTACTAGAGAAGCTGTTTTGGGCTCATTCCAATAGCCGTTTCGGTTGGCGATGTTGTCCGTCACAGCTATTGCCAGGCTCCTACCCACTGTAGGGGACTGGCCAAGAAATGGTTGGATTGTCTTGAGGAAGAAAAAAAGTCACAGGCTTGCGCCATACATACATGAATAACATGTATGGCATCGGTGATTAAATCAAGCAGGCTAGGTGACTGTTTGTCACCGCCCTGTTTCAAAAGTGATGCCAATAAATCATAATCATCATCATTATCGTTAGCATCGTAATGTGCCACTTGTCACGCGATGTGAGATACGCGCCACATAGTGTCAATACGATGCAGTTCAGATGGTTCTCATGAAAACAACGCAAATAAACATTGTCACGAAGACCCTCTATTGCTTGCTGCCAAAAATGGAGCTCCTGTGGAGCCGCTCCTCCACTTCACGCTGTGACTGTGCTGGGTGTGCCACCAGGTGGCATGCCATGTAGCAATTGAATAGGTAGCTGTACAGATAGTTTGTGTTTCCTATCAAGTATGTTTCTCCTACTCACTATGGGGGATTGGCCAATAATGGATGGATTGTCTTGAAGAAGAAAAAGAAAATTAAGGAGGTGTATACAAAAATGCTAGAATGAAAAACATGTATAGCATACCTGGTTATATCAAGCAGGCTAACTGTTTGTCACCACCTCCTTTCAAAGGGGATGCCAATAAATCAGCAGCAGCGTATCATGCCACTTGTCATGTGATGTGACATGCACATCGCGTAGTGCCGATACGTGCAAACTTTGCATTGCAGTTGTGTTGTATTCCACCAGGTGTCCCAACGTGTAGCAGTTTCATGTAGCAGTTGGATGTAGCTGGATCTGTTTAGCTCTAGTAGGCCCCACCCTGTATCAAAGGGGACGCCAATAAATCATCATCAACAGCATCATATGAGTGCCACGGGTCAAGGAATGTGACATGTACGCCACATAGTCGTGATACCCATGTTTACTCTTCGGTACACTTAATGACGCCTCCTTGCAAGGTACGAACTGCTGCTGAAGAAGTGAATCATAGAGCTATGCGCGCGGCTACAACCAGGCAACGTTGGGCTCAGCAGACCGCTGTGCAGAGAGTAGCATAAGCCGTAGCTTGCTGTCGACACCGGGCAGACAGTTCAGATCGTTCTCGTGAAAACGATGCAAAGAGACCGCTGCGAAAACCCTCTAGTGCGTGCTGCCAAAAATGGAGCTCCTGTGGCGCCGCTCCTCCACCTTATACTATGACTGTGCTGGGTGTGCAGTGCAGGCCTGTGACTTTTACAGCGAAGCTGTTAAGAGATCAGTCCCCGGTGATTGTGTCCGCGTGTAGAAAAAAAACTATCATCAGCATTGACTTGAGCATCGTCGTCTTTTTGAGTGCACGGCCCCTCCTCCCTCCCAGCCGACTGAGCTCCCGCTACCTCTCTTCTCTTGCACCAGTCGACCTTCTCTTGTGCGGCGTTCCCCCCTCAGTAGAGTTGGGATCGGCTGCGAGGCTAGCGCGGCAAGCCTGCTGGAAGCTACGCCTGACTAGAGTTGAGCCCTGCTGTGAGGCTAGCGGGGGCTAGGCAGGCGGCGCCTTGGCTGCTGACGCGCGCGCTTCCCCTCGCCCCTCTGGCTACCCTGCGAGAGCCGCAGATAGAGATGGAAGGAAGGCGAAGAGGGCACGGTGGCCCGATGGTGGGGAAGAGATAGGCGGCTGCCACGCATGACTGTGCGTCTGTGTGCCCACTCTCCGACTGTGGCACATGCGCGTAGCCCTGCCGGCCTCGGCTGCCTGTGCCGCCGGCTATCTCCGGACTCCCGCCTGTCTACGAAAAAAGTAGGTCAACAGAGGAGTGGGGTGTGAGAGTTTGCGTTAGCATTGGTTGTATATAGCTGTGGTCAAGGACTCTTGTCTGGGAACTCGGTACAAGAGAGTAAGGAACGCGCTAGGAACGCTGTCGCCCGTGGACACCGAGCCAGTTCTTTCCGAGCCGGGCATTGTATAGCCATCGTCTAAGTGTTAAAAAACACCCCATTGTGCTACTCGGAGCCGGCACCGGAGCCTCTTTCCCAAGTATGTAGCGAAGGGGTCGGTTTACCATTTTGTAGCAAAATTCAACATAGCAAACTCCCAATATAGCTAAACCCCAGCACAGCAAATCCCAGCAGGACGCCAGCTTCGCTGGACTTCCCTCTTAACAGGGTGGAGGGGCTCTGACTTTTTCTCTTCAAGATGAGGAAAGTTCCCGTAGGACTTTCAAGAAAGTTGTGGTTTTCAAGAATATTTAGTAAATGTAGCAGAAATTTCACATATCAGGCATGCTTGTTGTAAGTCCACTGCCATTCAATGGTAAGGATACATACTTAGGAAGCACAATTCTTGTGATGTTTATTTGTTTAATCAGTACTTTAAGTTCCAATCATTATAAAAACTTTATTTATTCATTTAAAGCTTCACTGTATATGTTTAAATGCAGGTCTACCCTTCTAAGAACAGAAGACAGCTTGGAGACAGCAAATCTTTACACTAGCTTACATTTTGCATAACATCGGTGTTGGAGGTCACAAGTAACACATTCATTTGAACTTGTCAATGTACCATATTTTCCGGACTAGAAGTCTCGCCTTTGTATAAGTCGCACCTATTTTAACTCAGTTGGCATGATGAAATGCGATTATGCACGCCTGTACACTCATCGTGAAGTCCGCACTTGCCCATTTCAGGCCACTAAATTTTCATAAACAAAAATGTTTATGAGCCTTAAATTCTAACAAAAATATGTCAACCAACATTCCTCTTAGGCGCAAGAAAACAACATTCATTGCACTTCTCTAGCCATTGAAACCTCGTCTTCCGACGCAGTCAAAAAGTTCAACTACTTCGGTCAGCAGCATCACTGGGTCACAGTCGCCAACCTCTGAATAACTTTTATGTTATGTTGTAGGCACGTCACAGGCATTGCTTTTACGGTGTGGCGTGCTCGGGACAAAAAAGAATGATCATATTGGTCGTGTCAACGTGCATGGTTTTATGCATATATAAGTCGCACCGTTGTATAAGACGCATCGACAAAAATTCTGGGTAAAAAACACAATTTATAGTCTGGAAAGTACGGTAGTGTTGTTGGATGTTTTTTCATGTTATTTGTGTGCCCAGTTGGAGTAATCACATACGTAGCCCCATGCATTGTAAATGCAGCACATCTTTAAGCTTCTGGTTTAGATTGTCTGAATCTCTGCAAGCATTTGTTTCTCCAGTAGTCTTGAAAATTGCTGTATGAGAACTGAAATGAATAGCTTAGCAAAACTATTGTTTAGAAAATAAAAAAATTGAAAAATCCACCTCCATGACACCCTGTGAAAGTGGATGTACAGCGAAGTTCTTGCCGATGTTAGACAAGCACAGCCGATATCAGATAACGCTAGACAAGCACCACCACCACAAGCGACGTACGTCACACGCGCACGCACATGTGCGAAAGTACAGCATACATCCTCATTCTTCTAGGCCCTCCGCCAAGTGCAAGTGCCGTATTGAACTAATTGAATTTTGCAAAGTAAATTATTGCGTCAGACAGTTCGTAAAGCATGACTTACGTACAAGCTGCAGACATGGTTGCTTCGGATTGGTATTTGAATATACGAGAAAACATTTCTGTTGTGCGGAAACGCAAAGACAGCCCTTTTCCAACTGCCGTTTGAGGTCTGTCTGAGTGGCTGCAGCCACTTGGCAGTACTGTTTTTGGGAGAGCACAGAATGAGCCCACGAAAAATCCCAACCAACTAGAGACTAACAGCTTCACTGTAAAACACCCATAGTGCATAATCGTAAAAAGACTTTAACCTTTTTACTATATTTCTGAACCAAACTAGGTGACTGCAAAAGGCTGTAGAGTGCTGCAGGAACAGAACATAGTCGCAAAGAGATATGCAAGTAGCACAAGGTTGATGGTGGCCCCATTCTGTACGAACAGCACAGTACAGAGCGCCTTGTTCATTTCAAAAGCCTTATGAGGCTGTCCACTTCCTCTGGCGGCACAACTTAACTCAATCCATTGAGCTCTCTGCTATTGATGTAGCGTTTTGTCATGCTGGATCCATGTGTTGTCAAACACTGCTAAACCAAGTTCCACCGTGTGAAACAGCACTTGGTGATGAGAGATGATGGTCAAGGGTGTGTTTAGTAGTTGGGAAAGATTAAAGTATTCTGATGCGTTTCAGCATTTATGAGCATCAAGAAACGCCTTAGTCGCCTCAAGGCATGTGCTCTGACGGTGAAGGCGAGCTCATGCTGCGTGAAGCCATACCAGTACAGGCAATTGACATGGTAAGCCGCTTGTGTGTTACAATAGCAACAGGTCTGCATTCGTGGCTAGACCTTCGTCCCTCAGTATCCAGAACGAATCTCAAGAAGACCGCCGCGATAATGCTCAAACTTAGATGCCAAGGTGTGGTGAAGTGAGAGTGCAACACCATTCACTTCCTGTGAAAGGAGCACACTGAGCAGATATTGATACATGTTTGGTCTGAAAAGGCCAGGCCTGGCACCACCATGTCAGGCAATGACGTTTCCGTTTCATCATGATATTGGTAGTCCATGGTAGACCTAGCCATAAACTGCTGCTGTGGTAAAAAATTGCCTTAAAAAGAACATTCTGTTTCTTCACTATTATTATTATGCTTGCAAATTTTTCTGTAATGAACATGAAAATTATGTAAGTTTTAGAAAAACAAGCCTGCAGTCTTGTTCCGCAAGTTTTTGTCCAGTGAGTGCTTTAAAATTTTGCTTCAGTCAGATGATGTTAAAATTTTGTTTTCTTAAGAAATTTTGCAGGAAAGCACAAAACCTGAAAAGTACACTTAATGTGTAAAACTAGCACAATTTTAGTTTCAGCACACATAGGCTACAAAAAGCCTGTCTGAAAATAATGTTGAATGACACTCTACAATTTGGTGTTGTTTTGTGATCATGACTTCTGGACAATGTGTGGCTTTCATTTAAGGGGCCTCAGAGCTGTCAAGTGCATGTGCCCAGGCTGTGCAACGCACATAATTATTGACTGTTTTGGATGTTTCATAGTTGTGCTCAGTTTTCCAAATTCAGCTTTTCCAGAACTATATAAATTCCAGTCTCTTGCTTATGTTCCCCACGCCAATATCTACTCTCAAACTGATTTCTCTAAGACCTGGGGCTTCATAAAAACTTGACCACACTTGCCTTGGCCTGTAGGTAAACACTCCTGACATTCTAACAAAATATGTCTGATTGCATAAGAAGTAATTTTGCATGTCGCACATAAATGTCTTCTTGGGTAAACTTTGTAACTTTGTTTAAAATAGTCTTTGGGGTTTTTGTAGTACATCTATTTTTTTTTTAATCTCTTTCTTCCCCATTTTATAGTTTTGTATACCGTACTAGTCTTCTTTTCCTACTTCTCTGAAACCCTCAATTAGTCTATCGTTAAGCTTGATACCTTTCTCTTTTTCTGGTCTTCTTTTTTGTTGTATCGCTGCCCCCCCCCCCCCCCCCTGTAGGCATTGTACTGGCCAGTTTTCTGGTTATGTGCCTCCATTGGAAATACCCCCCACCCCCCTCGTTTTATCTACTCATTGCATCTTCGGCTGGTCGTCTTGAACTCTAGACTGCTCTCGCGAGCAGTGTTGTCTTCGACTTGTAAAAAAAAGCGTGCACCTCGCGTTCAGCTGGTTCTTTTCGATCGCTTTCCTCTCGCGTCTAGCACTCTCAGGCACTCTAAGCCGAGCGCTGCCATTGGAGTAGTCATCGAGACTGAATGTGTTTCCCCCCACGTTGTCAAGACACAGCATCGCCGCTGTTGGTGATAGTCCACCATAACCATAGGCAACCTAAACCACAGCATGCTGGTGTCTCAAAGAATGCTCGTTCCACCGGTGCGTCTGCCATTTTTCCCAGCAGCACCAGGAGCTTTGGCTAGGGTGCACAACTTTGTCTAGGCGAAATCAGGTGTTTGCTGTTCTCACGTGGTTTTGTCTCTACCATTTCCTCCTCCGAGAGTGAGTCACATGTCTGGCTTGCATTCTTGTCCTCTACCTCTGAGTTCGAGGAACGCCGCATCAACCTGACTCTGGAGGATGGAGGTGACCAGCTGAAGATACCATTAAACACTACACTCCATTTAATACAAAGCAAGTAAAGCAAAGAAATGCTAGAGAGACTCCTCTAGCTGCTGGCATTTGTGACCAAGAAATAGTGTTTCACAGGTGAAAGATATAGGTATGCATCAAGTTATTCAATTTAAAATCATGTCTCGTACCTTTATGTCACAAAATGTGGCGTATTTACTACATGGAAGGCAGACATATATGAAGCTATTTACCACCAAACGAGCGGAGTGAAATGTTTCTGCTACCAGGGGCCACAGTGGACCAGTTCCACTCGTGACGAAAAAATAGTATCTCGCATGCTGAAAGCACATAAATGCAAAAATGATATATGATTGGACGTAACCTTGCATACAAGTTGTAGCTGTAATACAATCTGTGACCAATAAATACGGTCAATGAATTGCTGGCAAGCGGTGTTAGTTGGTACTAGTACTGGTTGACAGTCAGGTCAGTGAAGCCCGAGGTCTGTTAGTCATTGTTCACGAAGATGTGTGGTTGTCCAGCCATGCATATATGTAGTAATGGGTAGTGCAGCGATGTTGTTATGGGTGAAATGGAGCAACATGCGAACATGAAATTCTGCTTTAAACTTGGGAGAACGTCAAGCAAATGTCACGGCTACTGTGCCAGGTGTATGGAAACGGTGCTTTATCGAAAAAGTGTGTGGACGAGTGATACAAGCACTTCCTTGATGATCAGGACAGCTTAAAAGATGTGCAATGGCTAGGTAGGCCCGTGACATCATGCACCAACGAAGAAACGGACAAAATTCGCTAACTCTTGATTGAAGATCGTCGACTGACAGTTCGAATATTGGCAGAGGCCACAGGAGTGTCATATGGGACTGCTTATGCAGTTGCAACTGAAATGTTCTCTTTTCCCTCACTTGAAGAAACACTTAATCGGACATTGCCAACATCCAGCGCAATGTGAACGCTGAACTAAACCACATCACAGGCTGCCTTCATCCAAAGTATGCGAGACTTCTACACACATTCTCAAAAGTGCATAACCATGGCAGGTGATTACATTTAAGGACAATAAGCTGTATTCCTGCATACATGTACCACCTTTCCTGCAAATAAATCATCAAATCCATCATTCACCATATTTATTGATCACAGGTTGTATATAAAGTAATTATTCAATAGATAGCATCACTAATAAAAAACAACTGCACTTCGAAACAGATGGTGTAAGGCTTCTACGACCTCACTACTTGTGTAGTTTTCGCAGCATTGCCTGCTATGTATGAAAGAGAGTATAGTTGCCCACCTGCCATCATACACATGTCTCCATGTTTTAATACATTGGTTTGTAGTCCTCCCACATCAAACAGTGCAAATCTCACATATGTCGCCCTGTACCGTTTCAGTTGTAGTTTTTTCACAAATGCCTATGCTAATCTACCCATAGTTCTATGGTTTACTTATATCCCCTTCTACTTTAAGTACCACATCTCTAAATGTAAGCCGTAGTACCACTGCAACTTTCACAGGACCCTCACCACTTCACACTTGTTTCCCGAGTGCTATGTGCTTCGATCTTGCTGCATTTCTCTTCCCTTCTTTAAGTGCCGCTTTGAAGGTTATTGGATACATTGTGCCTTCATTTATCCATGCTCCCAGGTATTACGTTGGTATGCTAATGGAATTACTCAAGTTCTTCTCACTGACCATAGGCGCTGACTACGGGGGGGCTCCGGGGCTCAAGCCCCCTCCGGAGTTTCCCCCCCCACCCCTAAAATGTCATTACCGGAGTTCTGTTACCCACATAATTTGAGGATTCTCTTGCGGTGCCTCCACATTTTCACTTTTGTTGTGGCTAAAAGCTTCCAGCACCATTGTTGGCGCGGACGTGCACGGCTTTTCATTTATACTTTCGCTTTATTTCGGCAAATCCTGACAATAGGAGGACAGGCGTATTAGAAGCACCTGCGGCGGCTACGTCATCCGTGTTTCCTAACTTCAACATGTTTTTTTTTTTTTAATTTCCGCTGAGAACACCATCCACAGACGCAATATATTTTAATATATACACAGGACACAGTTTCTTATATTTTTTAAACAGAAGGAGGTGCACAACTAAATGGATAGCCTATACCCAGAGAATGAATATGTTGATGTATGTTCACCTCACTTCAAATTACTATGCGTGCTTTTTTAACCCCGAAAAGAACCTGCAGACTTCAGTGACCCCTTCGGCAGAGTCTTCTATCAACAGCATGTGAAAAGCATGTGAGTGATATGTGTCTCGATATTGATTCTCTTTCCAGTAGGCAATGCTAACGACTGGCGACAAAATAAAAGAAAAAAAAGCTCTTCTAATTATTTACAACATTTACGCATTAGGAATGGAAACATCGCCTCTTGCATGCAGAGGCCATAAATACGGGGTGTTTCAGAAAACACTTTCAAAAAAATGTTTAAAGGTTGCCTGTGGCAGATAGCACAATTCTAGTTCATTAACTGGTTTACTCGAAGAGGTGGACATTACTTGCACAAAAAACTGAAATACATAATCAACTAATTAAAAAAATCATCAATTAGGTTTTTAACGTATTAACTTATGGCCCGTGTTGCAATTTACAAATTCTAGCCGTGGAATTCGCAAGGTGGATGCACTAGGAACTAATTCTCAGGATGGCGCCAGTTTCGAGATATTAATTCCCGAACATTGCGGAGAAATGCATTGGCGTTCCAGTTACTTTTGCGCTTACCCGCCGTGGTTTTTTAGTGGCTATGGTGTTGGACTGCTAAGCATGAGGTCACGGGATCAAATCACGGCCACGGCGGCTGCATTTCGATGGGGCGAAATGGTAGAACACCCGTATACTTAGATTTAGGTGCACGTTAAAGAACTCCAGGTGGTCTAAATTATTCCGGAGTCCTCCACTACGGCGTGCCTCATAATCAGATCGTGGTTTTGGCATGTAAAATCCCATAATTTGTTCTTTTCATACTTTTGTGCTTTGATGCATAAAACGACGTTTTGTTGAGAAAGTGACTGGCACGCCAATGTATTTCTCCGCAAAGTTAGACAATTAATATCTCGACACTGGTGTCAGCCTGAGATTTAGTTCAAAGTGGATCCGCACTCCACGGCTAGAATTTGTAAATTGCAACATGGGCTATAAGGTAATTAGCTAAAAACCTAATTGGTTAATTTTGTTAATTAGTCGATTATGCATTTCAATTTTTTGTGCAAGTAATGCCCGCCTCTTCGAGTAGACGAGCGCATGAACTAGAATTGTACTACCTGCCACAGGCCACCTTTAAAAATTTTAGAAACTGTTCGCTGAAACACCTTGTATATAGAATTCACTCAGTAACTGAAATGATGCCAAGCCAGATTCATTCAAAATCAGAATAAATAGAAGTCTAAAAGTCATGCGCAGCAGCGCTTATACTCGGACTCAAAGTACTAAAAAAATAAAAAAGAGTGCAGTTTGGCCGGGAAGGCGAAGCAGTATTAGTGATAGCGAAGTAGAAGACAATTACACGAAGGAAGATTCTTACCGTGTAAATTCTTGTAAACTTGAAGCTAAACATTTCGACACAATTACCTGTCTGGTTCTTAGTCTTAGTCTTAAAATTCTTGTAAGGATCGCACCCGTGTAAGGGCCGCACCCATAACTTGACAGCCAATATTAAAAAAAAAGACATCCAACCGAGAAGAAATTGCGTTCCATGCGCTGATTCTGATCGGGCTCAACAGCGAATTGTCCCGCGCAGCGTACTTTCGCGCTTCACTACTGCATGCCGAGAGGAGGCAATCGCGGAGGTTTACGGTGGATTTCATACTAGTAGTTGGAAAAATGAGGTCAAATGGCCCGGTCCCATGAAAGGCTCGTCAAAATCGCGACAGAAAAGTGTGGCCCTTGCACGAGTTTATACGTTAGTTATAGTGGCCATATAAATTGTAGTAAACATTCACCTAAAATTAAAATAGCAAGCATAGTGTAATGCACAGACCATGTAAACCTGTAAATACCTCACTGGATGACCTCGAGCACTTGCTTTCACAACAGAAGCTTTATGAAGAATGCCGGCAGCGGAGGCAAACGGTTCGTACAGCCGCGCGATTCACCGCAACTTCGAAAATTAGATTCATCATCATTATCTGTCTATTTTATGTCCACTACAGACGACCTCTGACAGTGATCTGCAATGACCTCTGTCTTTTAACTGTGCATCACTAGGGCCGCAGAAAGACAGCCCCACAAGGAAGACAGCGCGCATGAAGTTAGCAGCCATCCCTGGTCGCCCTTTATCATTGCACCCACCAATGATTACCAACAATTAGATATGGCACGCGGGCCCCATAAGCGTCAGCCATAAGCGTCCGTCATTCACAGCTACGGCAGGGCTAGAGGAGAAGACTCGTGCTCTCCTTCCCATTCGCGTTTGATTACATGAACTACAACTAACCCGAATATTGAGCGCGTGGGAAGAAATGCCCATCAAGCCACCATCCTTTTCGGCTCACTGTTACGTGCTTTTTCCTGCACCCACAGGGTATCATGTATATGGCTTTTGGATTTAATGCGGAACATCGCGGCGATGACAACCGCTGCAATTTGCCTGAAGTGTCGATAAAATTGCTGCCGCCATAAAGCTAGCAATAGAAAATTGTTAGCAGAGGGTATATATATATATATATATATATATATATATGGGTAGGTTTCAGAAAGCCCCAGCCCCCCCCCACTTCCCCTTGGAAAAATGAAAACTTTCCGCCTATGGGGGGGTCACTGACTGTCTGTAGCAAAAAAAATCATTCCTGTCTTCTGGATCAGCACATTACACTGCGCGTGGGTATCGGCTTTTCAAGAACTTTTGTACATAGTGCCATGGTACCAATGGCACATAGATTTATGTAAGACAATAAATGCATATATGTACATTAGTGTTACAAACATATGTGATTACAGATTATCTTATGTGGATCACCGAGTACTCTTTTATATGCGAGTAACTGAGCAAATTATGATAAGTAATCTTGTTATTATTTTACGCATGTACCCCCACTCCCCTTTACAATGCCTAGGTGCTTGAGGGTATGGTCAAATAAATACGGTCAAACGTCTTTATATCAAAATAAATGTAAAAATGTTTATTGCTGATATCAGCATGTAACAAATAGATGCTTATAATGAATATTGGATATACCAAAGGTATTTTTGTTTCAGGTGCGACTTCATTATGATGAGGTTTGACTGTAGCACAGAGATCAATAAACAAGGCAGTTGCATTGACTAATACACAGAGAAAGTCACTATGGTATACTCAAGCCAGTCATAGATGTAACCAAATGGGTACAAGTGCAGTAGTGGATAGGTTTGCCACCTTTGTGGTTTTTGACCTGGACAGGCATTTATTTTGCAAATGTTACCAGTTGCATGTTGAGTAACTTACTGATTCGCATGAATTTCGCGAGTTTTATGGTTTTCTTTTGAAGAACAATAAAATATTAATTGTTAAGGCAACATTCACTGTGGAGACAGTGTGATTTGCAAAACAAATGAGGCTTAATTTAATTAATCTTCTGAGCTTTCAGGTACTATTACAGCGAAGCTGTTAAGGGCTCATCTTTCGATCGTCGCGTACGGCAATAGAAAAAAACTCTCATTGGCCGTATGCTGTATGTGCGAGTGAAAGCGCGCGAGGGCGAGGGACGCGCACATTCACGGGCAGCGAAGGCACGGCGGAGAGCAAACGCGACTCCCCAGTGGAAGGGGAGCGGTGTGCGAGGAGGGCATCGAGGCATCCTAGATAGGGTGGCTACAATTCTAGCCACCCTACCCTAGACTGTGCGTGTGCGTGCCCGCTCTCCCACTGCGGCGCTTGCGCGCAGCCCTGCCGGCCTCTGCCGCCTGTGCCGCAGACCCTCTCTGGGTTCTCGCCCGCCGTTCCGTCACGTAGCCAGCGTTTTGACAGCGGTTGTGTGCGGTCACACAAACAATGCGCACAAATGTTGTCGACGGCCGGGCGGTGTTTTGCTCGCGGTGCAGCGAAGGCACGGCGGAGAGCAAATGCGACTTCCCAGTGGAAGGGGAGCGGTGTGCGAGGAGGGCATCACCTACCCTAGACTGTGCGTGTGCGTGCCCGCTCTCCCACTGCGGCACTTGCGCGCAGCCCTGCCGGCCTCTGCCACCTGTGCCGCAGACCCTCCCACGAAACACAAAACGTCTTAAAAACTTCTCGGAACGGCTGCAAACGGCTATAGACGTCTTGGTCTACGCGAAGACGTTAAACAGATGTTGTTGGAAACATTATGTAGCAGGAAGTACGGTTACTCAAATATGCTATTGTGTTTCAGCTGTGGTAACAGCCCACCTCTGGCGTCACCGGAGTATACTTTGGTGAACGTCTTGAGAGCGTATAACTCAAGAACTTTTTTAGATTTTTTTGTCGTAAAATGTGCGACATGCTTGGGCGTGCGCGTGAAAGTGAACAAAGATTTAAAATGCACGTGCCCGACGCGCAGCGTTATTTGATTCCTTTCCGATTTTTTCACTCGATGAGTCTGTCACGACAGTCAAAGTTTAGAAAAAAGAAAAAGAAAACGGCCGGGCGCACACGTGCGCGCCCGTTCAGCGTCCTTATCAGAGCCGTGCTTTCCTTTCCCTTTGCGTGAACAAGCGGTGAAGAAGCCAGAATTGCGATACCAGCTATCGTCACCAACAGATCTGGCCGCGCGCAGTCGCAAACGTGCGCTCCGTTTGAGCGAACCGCTATCTGCTCTGGGACCACGTGTCTTGGACCGTACCAGGGGGGCGCGCTGAAGTTTCCACGAGCGATTCAAAGGGGGGGGGGGGGGGGGCGTGCCCATGCTTCTCTTCCCAAGTCTTTTGCTCACGTTCAAGCTTTGACCAGCGCCTGCAGATACGGTGCAGTTCCTTACGGTACGTATACGTTTACCTGCTACAACTTGCACGCCACTTTTGTTTTGGCGGGCCCGTGCTGGCGCGAAGTTTAGACTCGAATATATTTGCATGCACGGTGTGTAGCAGAACGTTCTTTTGTGATCTGGGAGGTAAAGCCGGAGTTTCACATAACTGGTTGAATGATTACAGAAATTCTAGCTGCGTGTGGCCTTTAAGATGGCAGCAGCGTGCTGCATTGCGTGGTATACCGGGACTTTGCTCTCTTGGCTTCTCCTCTGTGTAGCTTCCAGCACGCTAGCAGACAGGAAAATAGTCTTGCATTGGTGTGGTAACTTCACCTATAGTTGGAGGATTGGAAAACTTTTTGCGGCATGAAATTCGTGAGACGACGTCCTTTATTATAGTGAGGCCATTCTATGATTAGGTAAGTGTTTAGGGTCCCTTTAGGAAGACAATGGTTTTATTGACATGTGGTACAATACCGCAGGGATATTGTAAGAGACACTCGGAAGGAGCAGTTGCCGGCCTTGATTGTCAGGCTAAGCCCACCTGTTGCTACAACTCACCAACACCACTACTTAAATAAAAGTAGCATACTCTTGTAAGAGATTTGTTTGCAAACCATCTAACTGCTGCCAACAACCGCACTCGTCGCTCGCCCGCACCGTCTCTTATCTCTACACGGCTCTGACCTTTATGCGCCGTGCATTCGCCGCCCAGTTTCCGTTGAAGCGATAGACCGCACGTACCTTCGCCCGCTGCGGCGTATGCGCTCGCTGCCAGCGTTTTGACAGTCGTTGTCTGCAGTCATTCACTGTGATCTATCCATGTTTGTTTGTGCGCGCTCACACCACGCTTGTTCATTCAGTTAGTAATAGTCGGGCCACATTTTCCAACGCACGCTACACATGCAATGCTGCCCGGATCGGCAGTGCAGCACTACAGGTCTGTCCCTTCGCACGCGCTGCCCACGGGAAGCGCTTCTCATCAACACCACCGTTTCACACGCGCCTTCTCGTGGTCATCGAGTCTCTCTTCATGTCGGTCTACTTACGCCGCAGCACACCTGCTTACTTAATCAGCTCATGTTTACTACAATTCATATTGCTACCAAAGCCGCTCACCTTACTTCGTATGACATTGCTGTGTTGCTATCGCATTCATTGCTTCGCCCTTAGGGCGAAAGTGTGACATTTTTCATATCATATCTGCAACATAATTCTGAACGTCATCGTACAGCATAAGATTTTGAGAGAAAGTATTGCTTAAATTTATAAAGTAAATGTGACCGAGGTAAAACAATGGCACATATGTTGCTATTTGAAATACCGAATCGCACATCTTTATAGTAAATCAAGTGTGGCTTACTCATTTTTTTCTTCACTGTTGTATTACAGAGCCAACTTCTGTGGGCAGCCAGCGGTATCCAAGAGGGAAGGGACCTGGATTGTCGTGGTTACTGCAGCTACGTCTTTTCTGTGGTCACCTTTTCTACTGTATTAAAAAATTTTGTAAAATAATTCTGCATGTCCTTTAATTTATTAGTCAATAAAGCCGCTTTCTCACAAGGTCAGGTAATTTTTTTCTGCATGTTGTTATGCTCATTTGCTTTGCATGTGTATTGCACATTTGATATATGTTAAACAATGCAATGTTTTATGCAAGTTATTATTAATAATATAACGTAATACTTCAATTTAATTTTCAGTTCTATATAGTAACATGTGTACTATGAAGCTAGCATACGGATGCATGGCATGCGGAAGAAGTGGCCAATAATTTTGCTTACCACGTCACTGTAGAATGACAATCTGTAAATGCTGTTTTAAAGACAGCTACAAAAGCCTGCATATTGTTTCTGAAGCCATTATACGTTATGACTTCGGAAACAATATGAAGGCTTTTATAGCTTAATTAAAAATTTTGTCAGACGCCCCCAGAATTCTGTTATAATTTTTCATCTGCCATAGAGAACTTTACATGAATCTGTTGTAGACAATATTTTCTAGTGTACCGTTTCATGCATTGTGTAGCAAATTTTATAATTGAATGTTGTTGTTTTTTTCGATGTGTTGTCTTTCTCTGTAATTACTATTGTATTTGTAATACCATAAATGATATGATGCTGTTTTTCTTGAAGTTCAATATATAACCTTTATGTTTGTAATTAACCCCCCTACGATAATGCCCAACTCGGGCGCTGTAGGTATTTGTAATAAATAAATAAATAAATAAACAGAATTCTGGGAACATCTAATAAAATTCTTAACTTGTTCTTGTCAAGATGTTTTATAAAAGCCTGCATAATGTTTCCAAAGTCATTATTACAGAATTCTGGGAACGTCTAATACAATTCTTGAAGTTGTTCTTGTCGAGATGTTTATTAGCCAACTTTTAGCATAACGTTAGCAGGGCTTACCGAAGTACCTGTAGACGTCCACGGCTAGAAAATGTATTGACCAGGACAGTCATTATACTTTTGAATTATCCGTTCAAGACATTTTTTAGACATCAAATAGCTGCTTGTCTGTTTCATGAGCTTACTGGGTTCTCGCCCGCCGTTCCGTCAGTAGCCAGCGTTTTGACAGCGGTTGTGTGCAGTCACACAAACAATGCGCACAAATGTTGTCGACGGCCGGGCGGTGTTTTGCCCGCGTTCGCACCGAACACGCGCGGCGTTGGTGACGTGTTTATGAAGAACGTGCCAACCTTTGCCGTACACCGTAGCGACCATAAGGCCATATGGTCCCTAGCTGTGGTCACTCAATAAATGAAAACCACCCGATCATATATATTTCTCATTCTCTAATAGTTCAAATAACCGATTACACCATCACATCTTAATAGTGATAATTGAAATACATAATTCTCACCATAGTACAGCTTCACTGGTCTTCCATCTTCACCGCAGCGGAAGGGCTGACAGTTTTACAGCGAAGCTGTTAAGGGCTCAGTCTTCGATGGTCGCGTCCGTCAATAGAAAAAAATCATTGGTCGTATGCTGTATGTGCGAGTGAAAGCGCGCGAGGGCCAAGGACGCGCGCTTTTGCAGGGAGCGAACGCACGGCGGAGAGCAAACGCGACTTATGTGCGAGTGAATGCGCGCGAGGGCGAGGAACGCGCGTTTTCACTGGGAGCGAACGCACGGTGGAGAGCAAACACGACTTCCCAGTGGAGGGGGAGCGGTGGGCGAGGAGGAGGAGGGCATCGAGACACCCTAGACTGTGCGTGTGCGTGCCCGCTCTCCCACTGCGGCGCTTGCGCGCAGCCCTGCTGGCCTCTGTCGCCTGTGCGGCAGACTCTCTCTGGGTTCTCGCCCGCCGTTCCGTCACGTAGCCTGCGTTTTGATAGTGGTTGTGTGCGGTCACACAAACAACGCGCACAAATGTCGACGGCCGGGCGGTGTTTTTCCCGCGTTCGCACCGAACGCGCGCGGCGTTGGTGACGTGTTTATGAAGAACGTGTCAACCTAGCTTTGCCATACACCCTATGGCGGTGTACCATAGTGGCCATAAGGCCATGGTCCCTGTGGTCTCTAAATAAATGAAAACCACCAGATCATATATATTTCTCATTCTTTAATAGTTCAAATAACAAATTACACCATCACATCTTAATCGTCCTAATTTGAATTACATAATTCTCACCATAGTACAGCTTCGCTGGTCTTCCATCTCCACCCCAGTGGAAGGGCTGACAGTTTCTTTTTTTTTTTTTTTTAAGAGTATTCCTTTGGGCCATTTGGTGAAAACAGAATGTACTAAACACGGGACCATGAGACAAAGATGAAGAAGTACTCGTCCTGTCAGGTTTTCTGTCTCTTTGTCCACATGTGTTGTGCATTTTGTTTCAGGTATTTTTAATACTAATAATTGTAAAATTGCAACAGCATGACCTTTTTCTTTTTAGTACATACCCTCTACTGCAGAAGTGTGTTACATGCATACATTGTTGCTTTCTGGTTCTCTGCTGCCATATCTTAAAAATGAGTTGAATGTTGCATTTTCTGGATATCTCATAATGTTTCTATCTTTTTTTTCTTTTTTTTTTTTTTTTTTTGATGCATGCATATACATAGTGACATTATACTTAGTCTGTTGTCTCCCCATTCCTTTCTATAGGTTGTCATTTTTATTGCTGTGATAAAGATGGCCTGCCGCAGAAGCAGACATCATTCCTGATATTTGTCAAATGTTTTAATACTGTCCATACAACGGCATCACCTAGCTTGGCTAACACCTCTTCACATGCATTAACATTGTCAACAAGCACATATTTTTTAAATGTGTTCTTGTCTGTCTGTCTTATGAGGTAGCTGCTGATCCTGTATTGAGACTTCCGGCGCTTATCTCTTCTGCTCTGTTGGCACTAGAGGGAATTCCGCCTTCTGGCTCTCCTGTCCACATATATTGACAATGTGTAGGATACCCGCATAGTTGCATGTATGCTAATAAAATTATGTCATCCACGTACATTAAGCCTGACAGCTATTCGTTTACTGCTACCCCATTTCATTTATTTTTTAAGCCCTGCTTTATATACTGCTCTCCAAAAACTTTTTGCATTCTCTTTGTATAAATAATTTGCATTCTTTTTGTATTAATCCTAAATAAAAGTATATAATTTTGATGTGAATTGATCTTTTTTGATGTCAATTGTCCAGCCATTCTCTTTTGTGCCTTCCCATTAAATCTGTACTTTGTTCTCTCATATATTATTTGTTTCCCTGAACAATCTCTATAATGTCCTCATCCACATCCTTCTCTCTGATAATATTCTGCAAGATTTCCCAATTATGTGCAGGCAGCCGATGTAAATGGCCTAGTTGTGGCTCTTGTTATTATATACTGTGTCAGTGCATATAAGTCATCTTATTGCATGCCTTCTATAAAACTGTTATGTAATTTTATTATGCCATCGTGCATAGGCAGAAAGTTTTCATTTGCCCGGGGTGGCGGGGAGTGGGGGGGGCTGGGACCCGACCAGCTTTCCGAAACCTACCCATATATATATATATATATATATATATATATATATATATATATATATATATATACAGGGTGTCCCAGCTATCACTTCGCACGATTTAAAAAAGGAGGAACGGCGTTACGTGAAGCAAACCTAGTGCGTATTGTTTCCAGTACAGTGGAGTAGCCACAAGTAATTTTTTCGTTACTGAGATGTAATTAATTAATTGTAATTAATTATCTAACTCAAGAAGCACTGTCCTAATTATCAAAGTTTCAATGAGAAAGTTGTAGAGCAACATGAAAGACTCCCGATACAGCTTTCTGTTGCTCAATACGTGCTACATAAATGTGTTTTTACGAGTGTGAAAGAAGCCCGCGAATACATGCAGAATTGCCACATGACTGGCCGCTTGAGGTACTTTGCGTGTATTCGCGGGCTTCTTTCATGTTCGGAAAAAGACTTGGCAGCGGCGGTAGCAGTGGGAACACACGGCTTACGCTCGTGTATTCTGTCCTTACAGATGCCTGCGCTCGTGTTGATGGCGATACTGCAACCGTGACCAAACGGAACGACAGTACACATCCTCTCCCTGCATATCGTGGCCTACGATTGTCAGCTGCAGGAACGCCCTACTACTAGCAGCTCCGGATAAAAAGGGATGCTGGAACCTTGATGCATCACTTGGCAGCGGCGGCAGCGGCGGCAGCAGTGGGAACACACTGCTTATGCTTGTGTATTCTGTCCTTACAGGTTAGAAACTGCATCAGTATTTTTTTGTGACTGATTTAAATATTGCTGTTGCCACTGCCACAGCTTGCTTTGTTTTTCTTGTTCTCTTTCCTTGTTCTTCTGTTCTAACATGGCACCTGATCCTGAAATGCCGAAAATGTTGAAAGAAATGAAGCAGGAGATTTGCGACATGCGCACTTCTTTGGAAAGAGAATTCAGAAAGGAAAACAGAGAAGTGAAAACTAGCATGGAAATGATTAACCAATGTTTCGAAGAAATGAATGCTACCATGAAAGCCATTCAGAAGGAAAACGCAGATATTAAGGCTCAAAATGCTTGCCTTTGTCTGAGTTTGCACTGCTAAAGAAACAGGTGCAAGCAAATAAACTAAAAATAGTGCAACTGGAGCGTATTCAAGAAACAAAAACCTTGAAATCAAAGGTATTCCAATGTCGCAGGATGAAAGTCTCCCGAAAATTTTACAGAACATTGGCACTGCTGTTGATGAACCCATTGTACAGGGTGATGTTGAGGTATGCCACAGGATTCCAACAAAAGTTTCAACGCAGTCGAACATTATTGTACAGTTTTTCAGTAGATCGAAACGCGATGCAGTTTTGGAAAAAGCTAGAAAGAAAAGGCTCTCAACTTCTGATATTGGTTTCGCACAGTCTGCCACAGTATATATCAACAAACATTTATGTTTCGAACTAAAGAAGCTGTTGGGCATGACGATCGCGAAAAAGAAAGAAACGAATTGGCGTTTTGCATGGACAAGGGATGGCAAAATTTTCCCAAGAAAAACTGAGTCGTCCCGAGCACTGCGCATAGCTTGCGTCTCAGATCTTCATAAGATCGACTAGGAAAAGGATTTCTTCTTTCGGTGACGTGATGCCCACGAACACCTCTTATCCTGCTTACCTTTGCCTTGCGATGTGGGTAACTTATGTGCAAGAAACAAGAATTCATTATCTTTCATCCACATAAAACGCACAATCAACACGAAACAAGGAAGACCAAATTGTTGCGCTTACTGCCTCGTTTGGTTTCACTCCAGATGTGCTGATGATAACTGAAACTTGGTATAAAAATGAAATAGATGTGCTTAAGTTGCACGGTTATAATTCATTTTTCGTAAATCAACCCTCTCGAAGAAGAGGAGGCATTATGTTGATGACAAAAAACACGTTGCAATGCCAACTAATTGAGTAATTTTCCCTTGTTACTAATGATTATGAAGTCCTTTCAATTAAATGCATTGATAATGTGTATTGCGTTCTATATAGACCTCCAAATACAAGTATACCAAACTTTCTGTCCTTTATAGACGAGTGCCTAAGCTGGATTAATGATAATGGATTCAAGCTCATTATGGCGAGTGATATAAACATTGACTTGTTAAAGACTTCTAAACCGCGTGAAGAATTATTTAGGACCCTTGAATCTAATGGTTTTGAAAATGTAGTAAATTCTCCGACTCATATTTCGCACGGTTCAACTACACTTATAAACGTCTTTATAACTAATATTGAAAATACAAATTGATCATCAGGTGTTATAGGCACTCACATTAGCGATCACCTCTCAATTTTTTTTATTCTTGAAACTAACCGCACCTATTAGAACCACGAATGACTATCATTTGACTGTACGAGACGTAAACGCACACGGTTTAAACAATTTTCGCAATGAAATATTGCTTATTGACTGGTTACTTCTACTGCTAATTACAGACCTCGAGACCGCTTATGAATATTTTCACGAAAAGTTTAAAGCTGCTTATGAGAAATGTTTCAGGTACAAGGTTCTTAAATTCCTGCGCGCAAAAGTAGAAAGCCATGGGTTACAAAACAGTGTTTATAAGAAATATGCACAAAAAACCATTTATTCGATGCCATTATTTCAACGCGGTCTCAAGAAACCTTGCGTCAATTTAGGGTACAAAGGAATAAATTTAATAGTCTTCTACGTCAAGAGAAAAGAGTGTACTTACAAAATTTATTTAACGATGACGTTATGAAAAAAATCAGATATCGTTTGGAAGCGTATTAATACAGTTCTTGGCTGAAGTGGCTGTAAGGAGACTACTAGAGAAATAACGATTGATGGAAATGTAATATCAGAAAAGGAACTAGCGGAAACTTTCAACAATTTTTTCATCAATTTAGTAAAGAGTTCGTACGATCCAAATTGCTTGAATTATCTAAGTTCAAGGACCATCCAGTCTGCATTTTTGACTCCTACGACAGATGAGGAAATAATTAGCACTTTTTTATCTATCAGAAGTAGTAAATGTTGCGATGCCGACGGTTTTGAAATTGGGCCTGCAAAGTACGTACTAGATGCCATCACTCCGGCATTGACACACATTTACAACCTTGTTTTATCTGATGGTAATTTTCCAAAAAGCCTCCAGGTTGCTGAATTTAAAGTGTTACACAAGGGCGGCGATAATAATGATTTAACTAACTATAGACCAATATCCATCTCGCCAATTTTTTCAAAACCTCTCGAAAAACTAATTCACAGCCGCATCACATCCTTTAAAACTAACCATACATTAATGAAAAATATGCAGTTTGGATTTACAAAAGGTCAGTCTACTGAAACTGCCCTTCTAACACAAAAAGAAATTATATTAGATTCTTTCGAACGTCAGATATGTACATTGGCTATTTTTGTTGACTACTCGAAGGCCTTCAACTGCATAAATCATACTACCTTACTAGAAAAGTTTAACTATTATGGCTTTCGAGGTGTTTTTCTGAAATTAATAGAATCATATCTTCAACACCGCATGCAACAAGTAGTTATAAACAATCACACGTCTGCTTTGAAACCACTTGACGCAGGAGTACCACAGGGAAGTATTTTGGGGCCCTTGCTTTTTTGTATTTATATTAATGATTTGGTGAGCATTGACAATGACGTAAAATTTATTGTATATGCAGACGACACTACAATTCTAGTAACCGCAAAAGATGCTGAACATATCATGATTAAAGCCAACAAGGTTCTGTCAAAATTATCCTCTTGGAGTATCGCGAACTCGTTAACAATAAATGTTAATAAAACAAAGGCTGTACTTTTTAGGCCAAAAAATCGAAACATTGATACTCGTACCATTCTACAGCTTAATAACTCCATTTTGCCAATTGTTCCTTCTTTTAAGTGTCTTGGCGTTGTATTTGAGCAACATTTGTCGTGGAATGGGGGCTCACGTGGAAATGGTAATGGGTAAGCTCTCTCGGGCTACTGGAATACTATGCAAATTGTGTTTCTTCCTTCCAGAAAGTATTAAATTTCTTCTGTACAAATCACTCTTCTTATCATACATAAACTATATTAATCTTGTCTGGGGCACTACAATGCTTTCTAATATCAATACACTGCATAGAATGCAGAAAAAGGCTGTACGTTGTATCCTAGACATTCCTTACTTAACGCCAACTAGTCCTCTATTTGAAAAGCTGAATTTGCTATCTATGCCCAACATTTATGAAAACATGTTAATACGAAGCTATACGACCAGTATTAAAAAAAGCAACGACACCCTAAAACGTATATCTAACTTGGTACCAAAGCATAAAACGGTCAATACAAGGAGCTTGGAAATGTGGGAATTACTGAGGCCTAGAACAAATTATACCTATCAAATGCTACGTTTTCGACTACCTTACCATTTAAACAAGGTAAGCAAAACGTAACGCTTTATTTTTTTTTTATGCTAGTATAAACATGTATCTATACACAAGTGTGTATGCAAACGTTATTTCTTTGATGCGGTGTACTTCCTGTATAATAATTATTTTTGTTTTGCCTTTGTAATATGTGTCTCAAGACCTTTTGCATATCAAGCTGTATAAACTATTACATATATTGTGTCCCATAAAAGCTTTTATAAAGCTTTTGTATAAAGCTTGTGTATATAGTGTTGCATTTTTTCACTGTTGTTAAGTTTCTGTTTATTGTTTTTTGTGATGTATTTTGCAAGTACTAGCTGTACTTCTAAAAAAAAATACTCAATATGTATGTCATATGCTTTACTTTATGTGCTTTACTTCCTCATGGTAATCCTGATAATGGCTTCACAGTTATTAGTGTGGACATTCTCCTTTTCTATTTTCTTGTGTTAGAGTGTGTTTATCCTTTTTTGTTTTGTTGCTGCCTTTAAAACGGAGCCATGGACCACGTCAAGCCTTGCTGGCTTTTTGTCCACAGTCCTCAACATCTGTTGTATGTTGGAATAAATTTTCATTTGATTTGATTTGATTTGATACCGACACTCCAGGCAAATTTTCGCTGTTGTCATCGCCGTGATGTTCCGTATTAAATCCAAAAGCCATATACATGATACCCTGTGGGTGCGAGAAAAAGCGCGTAACACTGAGCCGAAAAGGATGGCGGCTTGATAGGCATGATGGGCAGTTGTAGGTCACGTAATCAAACGCGAATGGGAAGGAGAGCACACGTCTTCTCCTCTAGCCCTGCTGTAGCTGTGAATGACTGTGCGCGGCTGATGCTTATGCGGCCCACGTGCCATATCTAATTGTTGGTAATCATTGGTGGGTGCAATGATAAGGGCGAGCAGGGATGACTGCTAACTTCATGCGCGCTCTCTTCCTTGCCGGGCTGTCTTTCCACGCCCCTAGTGTTGCAGAGTTAAGAGACAGAGGTCATTGCAGATCACTGTCAGAGGCCGTCTGTAGTGGACATAAAATGGACAGATAATGATGATGAATCTAATTTTCGAAGTTGCGGTGAATCGCGCGGCTGTACGAACCGTTCGCCTCCGCTGCCGGCGTTCTTCATAAAGCTTCTGTTGTGAAAGCGAGTGCTCGAGGTCATCCAGTGAGGTATTTACAAGTTTACATGGTCTGTGCATTACACTATGCTTGCTATTTTAATTTTAGATGAATGTTTACTACAATTTATATGGCCACTATAACTAACGTATAGACTCGTGTAAGGGCCGCACTTTTCTGTGGCGATTTGGATCGACCTTTCATGGGACCGGGCCATTTGACCTCATTTTTCCAACTACGAGTATTAAATCCACCGTAAACCTCCGCGATCGCCTCCTCTCGATCGACATCCATTAGCGACGCGCGAAAGTACGCTGCGCGCAACAATTCGCTGTTGAGCCCGATCAGAATCAGCGCACGGAACGCGATTGCTTCTCGGTTTAATGTCTTTTTTTTTTTTTTTAGCTGTCAAGCTCTGGGTGCGGCCCTTACACGAGTGCGATCCTTACACGGATTTACACAGTAAGAATCTTCCTTCGTGTAATTGTCGTCTACTTCAATTTTTTGTGCAAGTAATGTCCGCCTCTTCGAGTAGACCAGCTCATGAACTAGAATTGTGCTATCTGCCACAGGCAACCTTTAAAACTTTTTTTTTAAAGTGTTCCCTGAAATACCCCATATTTATGGCCTCTGGATGCTAGAGGCGATCTTTCCATCCCTAATGCATAAAAGTTGTAAATAATTAGAAGAGTTTCTTTTTTTTTGTCGCCAGTCGTTAGCATTGCCTACTGGAAAGAGAATCAATATTGAGACACATATCACTCAGGTGCTTTTCACACGCCGTTTATAGAAGACTCTGCCGAAGGGGTGACTGAAGTCTGCAGGTTTTTTTTCAGGGTCAAAAAAGCACGCAAAGTAATTTGAAGTGAGGTGAATATAAATCAACATATTCATTCTCTAGGCATAGGCTATCCATTTAGTTGGCTACCTTCTTCTCTTTAAAAAATACAATAAACTTTGTCCTGTGTATATATTTAAATATATTGTGTCTGTGCTTGGTGTCCTCAGCGGAAATTTTTAAAAATGTTGAAGTGAGGAAACACGCATGAGGTAGCCACCGCTGGTGCTTCTAATGCACTTGTCCTCCTATTGTCAGGATTTGCCGAAATAAAGCGAAAGTACAAATTAAAAGCCGTGCACGTCCGCGCCAACAATGATGCCGTAAGCTTTTAGCCACAACAAAAGTCAAAAGGTAGAGGCAGTGCAAAAGAATCCTCAAATTATGTGGGTAACAGAACTCCGGTACTGTCACTTTAGGGTTTAGGGGCGGTGGGGGCGGGCGTAGGCTACGGATCGTCGGGGGGGGGGAACTCCGGAGGGGGCTTGAGCCCCAGAGCCCCCCTGTAGTCGGCGCCCGTGCCATCATGTTTTACCCATGCATGAAGCTCAGACTTCGTTCCTTGCATTGCAATCTGCTCTCTATGGCTATTATAGTAACTGCTCTGTCTTGATCTCCTTTACCCTCATTTGGCAATGTCACCAGATGATGGTATTCATGTAGTTGTTATGCTATTGTCAAGTGTCTTCAGCTTCAGTCTTGTCACTCTGTGCTTAAGGAATTTAATTGCTTTTGCTTTTTTCCAGTCTAAGATCCTACATTCAGTTCCCTTTATGCACTGTTCGCTGGCAATATATTGATTGGCACTAGCAAAAATGCCCGCCAATCATGGGATTCATGTGAACTTTGCTACTTACAGTACTCACCGCGGTGGCTCAGTGTCTATGGTGTTCTGCTACTAAGGTTTTGATTTGAGGCTGTGAAATATCACTCATGTATAGTGCTTTGGGTACACATTGAAGCATCTCAGGTGGAAAAATTAATCCAGAGCACTCCGCTATGGTGTCCCTCGTAATCCACTGTGCAGTTTCAGGACATTAAGTGCCTCAGTTTAATTTGATTTATCTTTGCTACATTTTCTATTATGTGGACTGGCTCACATCATTTCATATACTGAACTCACTGGCCAAGTGCAGAAAACGTAGATCTGCCCCTGAGAGGTTATTTTGGATGCAAAAGTAAACACGCTCTGCACAATTGGTGTTGGTGTCCTTTCACGAAATAGCTTTCAAGGAGTCCTGAAAATGACTTCTCTTTGTAAAGAGCAACCTTTACTCTTTTCACAAAATACGCATGGGAGTGCATGTAGAAGGGTGTGCCCACAGGAGCAAGGTGGTCTTGGTCAAGTCAAGGTGTGAGTCAAGGCTTCCATGGTCACATGGGAGACATGAACGAGTCCACATGCAATGGCAGCCTGGCGATAAAAGGGGAAGGTGATTCATGTCATACATGGAAGCTGCGGTCAGGCATGGCGATTGGGTCATCAATCACTTTTTCTTGAGAGCAGAATACTCAGTTATCATCATCATCATCAGCCTATATTTATGTCCACTGCAGGACGAAGGCCTCTCCCTGTGATCTCCAATTAACCCTGTATTGCGGTAGCTGATTCCAACTTGCGCCTCCAAATTTCCTAACTTCATCACCCTACCTAGTTTTCTACCCTCCTCCACTGCGCTTCCCTTCTCTTGGTATCCATTCTGTAACTCTAATGGTCCACTGGTTATCTGTCCTGCACATTACATGGCCTGCCCAGCTCCATTTTTTCCTCTTAATGTCAACTAGAATATTGGCTATCCCCGTTTGCTCTCTGATCCACACCGCTCTCTTCCTGTCTCTTAACGTTAGGCCTACCATTTTTCATTCCATTGCTCTTGGTGCGGTTCCTAAGTTGTTCTCAATCTTCTTTGTTAACCACCAAGTTTCTGCCTCATATGTTAGCACCAGTAGAATGCAATGATTGTACACTTTTCTTTTCAACGACAGTGGTAAGCTCCCAGTCAGGATTTGGCAATGCCTGCCGTATGCACTCCAACCCAATTTTATTCTTCTGTAAATTTCTTTCTCATGATCAGGGTCCCTTGTGAGTAATTGGCCTAGATAAACGTACTCCTTTACAGACTCTAGAGGCTGAATGGCGATCCTGAATTCTTGTTTCCTTGCTAGGCTATTGAGCATTATGTTTGTCTTTTGCATATTCATCTTCAACCCCACTCTTACACTTTCTCGGTTAAGGTCCTCAATAATTTGTTGTAATTCATCCCTAATGTTGATGAATAGGACTATGTCATCTGCAAACCGAAGGTTGCTGAGATATTCACTGTTGATCCCAGTGTTGTACAAGTTCCTCTAAAACAGGAACGAAAGCTCGTTCCTCGTTCCTTCCCAATATTGAAACGATCACGTTTCCGTTACAAGTTCCTTTAATGCGAAAGGAACATGTTCCAGTTACACTTGGAACATAAGAACGTGTCGTTACATTAACGTTAAATTTTATGATTATTCAATTAAAATATAGTGTCGGATAATCCTGAGGTGAAATAAAATGACCAATTTAAAACTCACATTGAACTGCGTATGTTATACGAATTTGAACATCGCCAGCAGCAGATTATATGGAAATAAAAATAATCGAAAGAAACGCTCCTATAAGAATTTTTTCAGGGAGCACCGGATATACTCCAGAGATGCCTAACTGCAACTTTGGTGCTCGTCTATTTCAAGTAGAAAACATATGGCACTTTCCACTTCGGTCTTCAAATGCGCAGTCAGGATACTGCACTCCAGATGTGGAAATGGAAAGTTACTCACATGCACAAATATAATAAAATTCTTGCTCAAGAAACCACATCAAAAGAAACAATACGTAGGCGTTTAATGAATGCTAATTCAATATTGCAGTATGAGTTAATAAAGAAATGTCCAGAATACATATTCGCAACTTAGTTAAGTCCCTTGTTTTAACTCACTAAGAGTTGCTTCTCGATGTTGGTGCCTGACAGACGGACCGGTTTTTCAAGCGAAGCTCATATTGCCTCACAAGTGTTGGCGGTGGTGGTGATGTCACGCTAAAACCCTATCGAAAACGTGTCGAAAAGTCGTGTCTCGTTCGCTCGGCATATACCAAAATTGTCATGGAAGGGTTCGAATGTATGACTAACATGACTGATAGGTCATGACGCCAATAACTTCACATGCACGATTAACAATAATAAAATCACACATGGTGCATACCCGCATTAGATGTGCGCTTATGAGCCAGGGACAAGAATGAAAGGAAGAAAGGAAGGAAAGAAAACAAAGAAAGAAAGAAAGGAAGGAAGGAAGAAAGAGATAATGAAAGAAAGAAATCACGTGTGGCTCATACCGGGGCCGCGCATTTGAGCTCCGCTCACAGACTAGAGCAGGTGCAGGAAAAGTGCGCCTGCGCCGGATCACGTGACGTGCTCGACCAATCAGGGTTGTTTGGTGTGTCACGGGGAGGGAAAGGAAAGGGGCTTGGCGTGCGCTCCGCCGGGCTTCCCTCGCCTCAGATCAGTTTCGGCGTCCGGATGGGAAGGCCTGTGCGTGGTGTGTTCCGCCGACGAACAGGCTGCGTTTGAGCGACGGTGCCGTGAACTCGCTCCGGAAAGGCCTCGTCGTCGACGTGCCGATTTTAGCATGAGGGCTTCCGAAGCCCAGGCGAAATGTCAGCGAAGAGCCGCGGACCCCAAGTTGCCGGAGCGTGACATTGAGGCCAAACATCAGCGAAGAGCCGCCGACCGTGAGTTTAGGGCAAAAAAAGTGGAACGCCTGCGACAGCGTGGTCTTGCCACAAGCTTTGCTTACCCCCATTTTCTCGACAGGGAAAAGGCTGGTGATTTTTTTGTTAGCACTTTGTTGGCAATGTTGAAGAGCCGTTCCACCGAAGCGCTTGAGGGTACTGCCGTGTTGTACTTAATTGAGGAAAAGTTGGTTCAATCCCTCGAAGTTCTTCATCTGCGACAGCGGGTAGTCAGCTGGTACCAGCAAGTACCGCGACCGCTCATCCTGTGCCTCAGCTGGAAGGGTTCGGTGCCTGTGAAGACTGGAAAACTTTCCATCCGCTGCGAAGTCCCTCGAGTGGCGCTGCGACCCTGACGTCATGGTTCCTTTGCGGCAGGCCGGCATGGAGGAAATAAACTACAGGAGGGAGCGTCACGTGACAATCTTGAAGCCTAGCCATAAAAACATATACAACAGAGATCTCACGAAAAAAATGCCCCACAGTCACGTGAGAGGCAAGCGGTAGTTCTTTGTGCCTCACCTGGTTTCCCCATGCGCCCTGCGTGACACGTGCTGCATACGTGCATGCGTCTGTTCAATGCCGTGGAACATTTACAGAAGTAACGCCGTTCCCTCTGCCATTCCTTCATAAACGTAACGAGGTACCGTTATAGTTCCACCGTCGCTTAATGGAATGGTCCCTTAATGGAACCTATTATTGAAACTTGGGGTTGTTCATCGGACATGCTTTGGTTTATTTGCTTTAGCAGAGATGTATTTGCACCACACCATATTGGGACCCTTTGGCACCTGCCAAGATTAATAGTGTTGCAGCATTCAGTTGCCTGGATTCTCTTACAATGTACATATGCTGCAACTAAGATATCACAGTCTCAAAAGGAAGTGTCACAGTATATGATGCAGTGATCTATATTCTTTTATTCAAAAAATTGCGAAGCACTTTTTTTTAATATGAACAAACACTTTATTGAGACGAAATTACATGCACAATGACGATCACAGCTACCTCAAAAATAACTTCAGCTAACTTAGCTATCACAGTAAACTGATGTCACAGCTTTTTCATTTTGAATCTGGGAACTTACATCAAACTGGTACACGTTTTGTAACCTGAACATAAACTTTGATAACACAATATCAGTGAAAAATCTGTAAAATAAGTTTAATTGGGTTAGCTTTATTTCGCTTACAATTATTTCACTTACAAAATGAAAACTCACATCAAGCTGGTACACAGTTTAGCAAAAATTCTGTGAATTCACGATCGAGACTTTATGCGATGTCCATTGCAGATGTGGCTTGCACCATACGCAGTGCAGAAACTGTTGAGAAATAATCAAATAGATGATGTCCCATGGATGTCCCCCTGTCGTCTGAAGCATGACGTCCACATAAAATCCAGTGCAGATGTCCTTAGGATGTTCGAGATTAAAAATAAAACGGACGTTCAAAATAATCGGAACACAACGTCCCTGGGTAATCCTGGGGATAACCGACTCTGGACGTAGGCGTCCGGATATAGTTCGGATGTCCACTGGGTTTTCATGGCCCATTGGGGCATAGCATTGAAGAGATTGTGTCTCCTTGCCTGACCCCTTTCTTGATAGGTAACTTTCTACTTTTCTTGTGGAGAACCAAGGTATAGCTGTGGAATCCTTGTAGATATTTGCCAAGATATTCACGTATGCCTCCTGTACTCCTCGATTACGCAATGCCTCTATGACTGCTGGTATCTCTACTGAGTCAAATGCCTTTTCATAATCTATGAAAGCCATATAGAGAGGTTGATTGTACTCTGCAGATTTCTCTATTACCTGATTGATGACATGGATATGATCCATTGTAGAATATCCCTTCCTGAAGCCAGCCTGTTCTCTTGGTTGGCTGAAGTCAAGTGTTGCCCTGATTCTATTCGAAATTACCTTGGTGAATATTTTATACAATACTGAAAGCAAGCTAATGGGTCTATAATTCTTCATTTCTTTAACGTCTCCCTTCTTATGGATGAGTATAATGTTGGCATTCTTCCAGCTTTCTGGTACACTTGAAGTCGTGAGGCATTGCGTATAAAGGGCTGCAAGCTATTCAAGCATGATATCTCCTCCATCTTTGATTAAATCAATTGTTATTGCATCTTCTCCGGCAGCTTTTCCCCTGGTCGGGTCTTTCAAGGCCCTTCTAACTTCATCGCTAGTTATAGAAGGAGCCTCTGTATCCTGTTCATCACTACTTCGAATGAAAGTAGCATAGCTGCTCTGGGTACTGTACGGGTCAGTATAGAATTCTTCCGCTGCTTTTATTATGTCATCGAAATTGCTGATGGTATTACCCTGCGTATCCTTCAGTAGATACATTTTGCCTTGTCCTATGCCAAGTTTTCTTCTCACTGATTTCATGCTGCGTCCATATTTTACTGCTTCCTCAATCTCTCCCACGTTATAATTTCAGATATCTAGCTCTTACTTTCTTCTTGTTGATCAGTTTCGACAGTTTAGCCAGTTCTACCTGATCTCTCGAGTTTGACACTTTCATGTTTTGCCGTTTCTTTATTAGGTCCTTTGTTACTAATTGGGAGAGCTTACCTACTGGTTGTCTTGGTGCCTTACCTCCCACTTCAATTGCTGCTTCTGAGATCATCCTAGTTACAGTTTCATTCATTACCTCTATGTTGTCTTCGTCTTCCTGTTCTAAAGCTGATGTTCTAACACCTGATGGATATGAAACAAGCATGCTTGCATTACCCGACTTTGAACCTTCGTGCGCATGCGCGAATTTTAACCTGCCTGCCGATAGCGTCAGTCGCTGGGGTGCAGCGTTTGAGTGAGGTAGTGTGCAGTGCTCTCGTTGGTAATTGGTGCATCCATCCCGACAATGCTCCTGCCATTCCTCGCACTTTATTCAGACTTTTTTGGCGAAAAACCAGACTCCTGTAGTTCAACAGGCTCCTTACTCTCCTGATATGGCCCCCTGCGACTCCGGGCTGTTTCCCAAAATCAAGAGGCCTTTGAAAGGAGCGCGATTTCAGACAAGAGAGGACATTATGGCTGCAACAAAAGCTGAGCTAAACTCCATCCCCAAAGAGGCCTTCTCAGAATGCTTACAACATTGGCAGCACCGCTGGGAGAAGTGTGTGGAGTCCCAAGGAGACTACTTTGAGGGTGATTAGGTTTCCAACGCTCCAGTTATCCAGTTTTTTTGTTTTTTTTTTGACGAAAGGTCGGATACTTTTCTAACAGACCTCGTATGTAATTCAATATATAATAGGCCCTGAGGAAAACGGCTTTTTTCTGATTGGTGTGTCGTAGGGCCACTAAGTGAAAGAAAAGGGCCTACTCGGGAAAGAAAAAAAAAAAAAGCAGGCACACTTTATTTACCTGCAAAAAAAATTGCTGGATCAATTTTAACTTCATTGCAAAGTCCAAGTTGATTCTTTTCTTTACACTTGCTGCGGTCATCCCTTGCAGAAAATGAACTCACGAATAGGCACTCGACCCACACGACGACGGCACGAAAATTGGAAAGAAGGAAGTTGACATTTGAGGTAGCACACGGGCAATTGCCGAACAGCTCGACGGGGCTCAACTGACTGCACATTCTCTTGTCCACCTCCAGGTGCCAGGACCTCAAAGTGTGCGAAGATGTGCACTTTGAGGTCTTCGTGGCGCCGCGTTCGATATATGCTGGTGAACGGCTGTTCTACATACATTTGCATGTGATTTTCAAGGGGATTTTACAGCTGTTCGATATACACAATAATTCGTTAGATGTGGGTTCAATATATATCCGGGTTCGACTGCATATCTTGTTGTTTAGCAGTTGTACAGATACCCATGGCTCACGCTCCAGGAGACATGCACTAGTTCACGCATGTGGACCCCTACCTCTTAATGTGAGGCTTAATTGTAACTAATCGTTATGACGGAAATAATAATAATAATAATAATTATTATTATTATCATCATCATCATCATCATCATCATCAAAAGTTTCTTAAAACCAAGGCCTGCAATTAAACTATTTTTGTGCTTTGGGCTTTTCCCCTAATATTTTGAGTGGCTTCTAAAAGTTTCTAGGTGCAGTTGCATTGCAAGCATAGACAACTTTCAGTTTTCAGATTTGTTAGACTTAATCGTAATTGTGGTGCCGCGCGCTTCTGGATAATCCATTAACCATGCTAGCCACCTTAACCACGCACTGTGAGTAATATGTGATGCGCTGCTAAATTAATTATGTGTACTCCGTAGCAGCGCTAAGAACATGGCTAAGAACGGGCCGCGAGGATTGCTGGACTATGCGGGATACGTTACAACTATGATATTCACACAAGGTTATTTTAATTCTAAGATCTTTCAAGAGTTTTCGCACCGCCACAGGGAGGCAGTCTTTTTACATGTGAGCTTAGCAAAAAAATATATATATATATATATATATATATATATATATATATATATATATATATATATATATATATATATATATATATATAGTTTGCTGCCTTCGCGCAAACTTGCAGTTACAGTTTCATTCATTACCTCTATGTTGTCTTCGTCTTCCTGTTCTAAAGCTGATGTTCTAACACCTGATGGATATGAAACAAGCGTGCTTGCATTACCCGACTTTGAACCTTCGTGCGCATGCGCGAATTTTAACCTGCCTGCCGATAGCGTCAGTCGCTGGGGTGCAGCGTTTGAGTGAGGTAGTGTGCAGTGCTCTCGTTGGTAATTGGTGCATCCATCCCGACAATGCTCCTGCCATTCCTCGCACTTTATTCAGACTTTTTTGGCGAAAAACCAGACTCCTGTAGTTCAACAGGCTCCTTACTCTCCTGATATGGCCCCCTGCGACTCCGGGCTGTTTCCCAAAATCAAGAGGCCTTTGAAAGGAGCGCGATTTCAGACAAGAGAGGACATTATGGCTGCAACAAAAGCTGAGCTAAACTCCATCCCCAAAGAGGCCTTCTCAGAATGCTTAAAACATTGGCAGCACCGCTGGGAGAAGTGTGTGGAGTCCCAAGGAGACTACTTTGAGGGTGATTAGGTTTCCAACGCTCCAGTTATGCCAGTTTTTTTTTTTTTTTTTTTTTTTTTTTTTTTTTTTTTTGACGAAAGGTCGGATACTTTTCTAACAGACCTCGTATGTAATTCAATATATAATAGGCCCTGAGGAAAACGGCTTTTTTCTGATTGGTGTGTCGTAGGGCCACTAAGTGAAAGAAAAGGGCCTACTCGGGAAAGAAAAAAAAAAAAAAAAGCAGGCACACTTTATTTACCTGCAAAAAAAAATTGCTGGATCAATTTTAACTTCATTGCAAAGTCCAAGTTGATTCTTTTCTTTACACTTGCTGCGGTCATCCCTTGCAGAAAATGAACTCACGAATAGGCACTCGACCCACACGACGACGGCACGAAAATTGGAAAGAAGGAAGTTGACATTTGAGGTAGCACACGGGCAATTGCCGAACAGCTCGACGGGGCTCAACTGACTGCACATTCTCTTGTCCACCTCCAGGTGCCAGGACCTCAAAGTGTGCGAAGATGTGCACTTTGAGGTCTTCGTGGCGCCGCGTTCGATATATGCTGGTGAACGGCTGTTCTACATACATTTGCATGTGATTTTCAAGGGGATTTTACAGCTGTTCGATATACACAATAATTCGTTAGATGTGGGTTCGATATATATCCGGGTTCGACTGCATATCTTGTTGTTTAGCAGTTGTACAGATACCCATGGCTCACGCTCCAGGAGACATGCACTAGTTCACGCATGTGGACCCCTACCTCTTAATGTGAGGCTTAATTGTAACTAATCCTTATGACGGAAATAATAATAATAATAATTATTATTATTATTATCATCATCATCATCAATAGTTTCTTAAAACCAAGGCCTGCAATTAAACTATTTTTGTGCTTTGGGCTTTTCCCCTAATATTTTGAGTGGCTTCTAAAAGTTTCTAGGTGCAGTTGCATTGCAAGCATAGACAACTTTCAGTTTTCAGATTTGTTAGACTTAATCGTAATTGTGGTGCCGCGCGCTTCTGGATAATCCATTAACCATGCTAGCCACCTTAACCACGCACTGTTAGTAATATGTGATGCGCTGCTAAATTAATTATGTGTACTCCGTAGCAGCGCTAAGAACATGGCTAAGAACGGGCCGCGAGGATTGCTGGACTATGCGGGATACGTTACAACTATGATATTCACACAAGGTTATTTTAATTCTAAGATCTTTCAAGAGTTTTCGCACCGCCACAGGGAGGCAGTCTTTTTACATGTGAGCTTAGCAATATATATATATATATATATATATATATATATATATATATATATATATATATATATATATATATATATATATATATATATATATATATATATAGTTTGCTGCCTTCGCGCAAACTTGCGCGCGCGCGCGCGCACCCATGAACATGTTTTTCGATCCAGCTATGATCCAGCAAGCTATCCAACCGAAGCACTTCTGGCATGGCCACTGGTGGCGTAGCGGCGCTGCTATCGAAGTTGCGGGTGGCCGAAAGCAGTTATCGGGCACTTTGTTGAGCGTCTTTATTTTTGCCAGCGATCGTAGGGAATGTCACAAGCCTTAGCAAATACAGTATGCAGTTGACGAAATGGCCTCGACGCCCGAACAAGTTGTCTGCACACCGACTTTTGTGTTTCCAGCCGCTTTCCCAGGTGAGCGAGTGGTACGCCGGAGGGGTACGCGCGGAACCGCTTTTGGGGGCTCCCCCCCCGTCCATGGCTCCTTTGTCTGCCCGAATCGGTTGCTGTCCCCCCCTCCGTTCGAGCCGCGCAGTTCGTGCCGTTGCCTGTCGTTGCCGGCGAAATTGTTCGATGAAATGAGGCGCGCGAGTAACGAGCACCTGGAAAAGTGAGCAAATAGTGCTGTTGTACGAAGCAAAGCAGAGCGTCATAATCGCTCAAGCCGATGCTAGCGTAGCGTGGGCTACCGGTCCGGCTTCAGCGCGCTGTTACAATGTGCCGCCTTTGTGACCCGTAGTGCTGGAAAGCAGGCAGGATATCATAAAGACCGTACATGGTTGATCAACGATGTGCTGCCGTATTTGATGCCGAGCAGTGAAGCCGATAGCTGCTGGGATCTTTTGTTCTGGACTTTGTTTTGTAACCACACTGGTAGCACGGTCTTGCAAGGAGCACACCGCAGAGCGTCATTGATGAAATTCGGTTGACGAATGGGCTATATCGCCAACGTCCCGCATAATTGCGCTACGTGAATCATGATGGAGATACGGGGCGCTTCTATTGCAGAAACATACGGCAAATTGCTGATTGCCGAAGCGAGCAGCTGTTACGGTGAGTGCGATCAAATAATTGTTCTACTAATGCTTAAGTCGAAAGACTGGAGAAAGGTCACAATGAAGATAGTGTTGTTTCCTTTTGCCTGTGTAGATGTTGGTAGCATTTTTTTAATGTTACAGGAAAGTGCAGTCAGTTTCTTTGTTTTTGCGGGAAAGCTGTCACATGTTTGATCGTGTACCAAATTCGCAAAGTATTATTGTTGCTTAGGGGAAAAATAAAGTTCGGGGAGCTGTTTGAGTGTACCAATTGATTGCAGCAAGACGTAGTTTTTTGTACTACATTGCTAGCGTATTCTTATTGGCGAATGTTAGCGATGGCGAGGTTTTCACTCGACTAAGATCTCAACGGACTCGCAGTACTGTGCTTAGCTTATTCGTGCCTGTAGTGCGCTTAGCACATCTGCACCTAAAATGCACTTAAAATTGTTTGTCTCGTGTTGTGTGGCTGTACAACTGTTAGTTGAATATTGGAGAATAAGCTTATTGGTCTGATCGTGAGATAGTAAGCATGATTCAGAAATGCATGTTTATTTAAACTTCCTTGTTGGATTGCTTTGCTATATTTGAGATGAACCACTTTCAGTGTATTTTGTGCGAAGTAACAGGCATGATAGATGTGAGATTGTCTAGTGTTTTACTAACTGTGCAAAACATGGTTTACCACTGTTTTTTTTTTTTTTTTCCCTCTAGAAGTGTTTTAATCTATTTTTGTTCTCCGTAGAATGGTACTGTACATACTGTCACTTAAAAATGTTCACGGAAGCAGGCAGAAGGAATGCGACCTCAAATGTGGCCATGGTGGTACTTGTGCATCAATTTCTGGGCCGCACTGACCTCACAGACGTGCCAGCAGTTGCTGCACTGGACTACTGTTGCAGTGCAGACCATGCAGCATCCTTGTGATGAGTGCTTTAGCAGTTACCATTATGAGCACTTGCAAGCCCTAGTGAAAATTCTAGTATAAAACTTAATTACCCTATAATGCTACCAACAGCTGATAAGGAAAACCAAGTCTATTGGCTTCCTGCCAACCAGTAGCCCAGTCGAAAATAATCATTGGGATTTCCTTTTTTTTTTTTTTAAGCATCGTTGGACCCATTGGCCCCAATTAGTCCAAAAAGTTTTTGACACTCAATTTGGCAAGCTTGTATACTGATATGCATGGACATGCATGGCAATTTATTTCAATGACTTCCCCACCATTTCACTATGTGCAAATACAAAAATTTGGGTCACCAAGCTGTGCCATAGTTCAAGACAAATAGGTAAATTTTTATGCCAAAACTTTAAACTTGAAATTTAGAAATAATCTAAAAGCTGCTATCCACTGATTTGAGGGCTCAAATTGTAGTCATGCTACTGTGTTGTTTCACGGCATACACGTCCAGTGACTTTGAATTAGAACCAATTAATATATTGAGTGGCATCAATCAAAACCCATTGACGTTTAATTCCAATTGCAGTAAACATTCAAGCACAAATATGCATGACCTTATTCTGCTACAACTTACAAGACCCAAACCTGTTATTAGTAATAGACCTAAAACATTGACGGTGGATCTAATATGTGTTTATTCTACCAGCAAGCACTGTTACATTGTTTATTTACAAATCATTACCTGTAGACTAATACTGAATAATGTATAAATAGGAATGCCAGGAATACATGACTTTCTGCTATACTGCTGGCTGATCCCTGCTCAAATTTCACACAGAGGTGCCATTTTTCATGAAGTTTAGTTTAATACCATGTTTTCAGGCATGGCTTATCAGTTTTGTCGACAATAATTCCGAAGTGGGTGTTGTCTGCAGCAATGCCACAAAAAGTTATCAGTTCCACTGCATCAGAATGGTGGCGCCATCTGTCATGGCTGCAGTGAAAACACTGTTCACCGTAGTCTTGGCAGATGGGGCGGCCAATGTGTTGCAGCGGAATTTTACAACATATATATGAACTTCGATCAGACTAATAAATATTGTGTAACTCATATACAAGAAAAAAAAAAAGAATGGTTTCGACATACAAATCTGTATTGGGATTTTAGCTAAGGTTTTCATATAATATGTAACACTAGAACTCTTCAATGACAGCATGTCTGCCAGATGTGCACTGAAAGTAATTCTGGTGCCATTGCTTGGGTGAGGTGTCATTGAAGTGAGAGGGAGGAAAAGTGAAAGGCCATTGACACGTGTGCTGTCTTGTGAACATTATACAGTGCGGTCTGCTGTTAAACACTCAAATGTGCGCCTCTCACTTTGCTGGCGCTTAAGTTACCAGTGGCTGCGGAAGCAATGTCAGTGTACCGCACAAGTGTGTTGAAAGCAGTCAGAGTTACCAACCACAAGTTATTTGTCAAATCTAGGATATTGTACTTTTGGAGGGGACATGCTCTGCACTCCACTGTGCCCTTTAACAGTGGACTCCTATGTATGTATATATTGGGTTTTAGGCACCAGTGTAAGGCAACACTTACCTATATCTAATAATGGCAAGAGCCATTACTATGCTTAGGAGGCAAATGTGGGTAAGTTAATTTTTCAATGTAAAATTTCAGAATATTCAGATAATTATCGGAATATTCTTTGTGATAAAAAAGACAGTGGCTGTGATCAGCTGCAAGTCATGCAAGAAAATGTATGCAGGTCTGGATTGAAGCCTAATTTACAGTAATTGCCACATCTAGTGTTGGTTTTGGTCGAGAAATTTTAATTTATCTAGTACTTTGCAAAAAATATATTGGAAGGAGAAGAGCAGATTAATGTTGGCTTTCAAGGGTTTTAGAAGTTTCATGCTTAACTTGATGTCGTTGACCTAAAGCAAGAAAGCAAATGATATGTGTACTGTTCCCTTGCTTGTTGTTTGGTAGCTGTGCAAAACCCGTGTTATGAAGAACAAGGGTAAAAAGTATCTGTAATGAAGCTAACCTGCAAGCTTCCAATAGTTGTGCTATAGTTTCAGGGCTGCAAGTTGGAAGACATGCATGTTGTTCGGCAAGTCGGTCGTACATCATTAAGCAAGGTGCTGTGGAATACAAACATGGACGCCCGTCCTTGTGCTCGTCATGTCCATGTTTGTATTGCGGAGCACCTTGCTTATTTTTACTTACCAGTACTGTCAGCCCTGTAGAGAGGTTTTAGAGGAGTGTTTCACATGTTGTTTGAGATTATTTCTTTGTTGTGTTTTGACTTGGTGCTCTTGCTTTTTAAAATAATGTGAAAATAAGTGTGAAGTTAAATTAAGATGTGAAACATTTAATGCACTGATGGATATTATTTTCATTGTTCTCAAAGGAACAAATCAACTTGAAGCACATGTGCCCCCCCCCCCCCCCCCTTTTTTTTAACTTGTTATGTGGACTGTATGGATATCAGGGGAACAGTGGCAATAAGTAATTAGATCAAATGGTACAAGAGGAGAAGGGCAGACTTAAAGTTGCCCTAAAATGATTTTGTACCAATGCACAGAGTTGGTCCTTGTGATCAGTGCCAAATTTGGGTGTGCTGCACAATTAGTATAATTTATTAAGTTTTAAACATCTGCGTCACTGCCACTCCATGCATATTCAGTCGCCTATGCTTGTTCTACATGGAGTCAGTGAATGATATTATTTGTGCGAGAAATTTGATAGGCATGCTGCTCCATTAAGCCTTTTTATAATAACAATCGATCCTGGATATGTCAAACTTGTATATATAGAATTGTCTATATTGAACAGTTGTAACTTCCCCTTGGAAAAGCCATGCAAAATTATAGTGCTGTACTATGTGTGTATCGAACTCCCATTCACCGCCACATTAGATACATTGAATGCTTTGCTGTGCTGCCCGCACCCCTGCTAGTGCACTTCTAAATTATTAGGGTGCTCTGAGGCTAGCCAGTATTTTTTCTGGGGTTTAGAAGTTTTGGATCTTCAATTAACAAAAAAATTAAAAGTTGAAGATAGGTCAATACTCCTTTAAGGCGACACTGGAACACGCATGGTTCAAATCAACTAGAAGCAGCCAACACTCGCGTCACTGCACCAAATAGGCGTGACGTAGCCACGGCTACATAGAATAAAAGTTGAGGGGGAAGGCCGCTGTTTGATAAGAGGGTAATGTTTAATCAGTTGTAGCTTTTAACTCTTTTGTTACCATGCCCATAGAAATCAAATTGATCGCCAGGTTTTTTGCGTGTTAAACACTTCCCTACTAGAAACATCATGCACCATCTGAAATGACTGAACTTTAACTATTTGTCAGATTTGACAATAGGAACTTACCCGTTTTCAAATTTGTGAAGGTACTGCTTTCCCACATAGCATCGGCCTCACTATGACTAGTATTGAGACCATCAAATGCATAATTTTTTTGCGAGATCACTCTAGTGGCGGCTCATCGCGCCTAACAATTAATTCTAACAAACGCCTAAACTGCGTTCAGGAATTACGTCAGAGGTAGAATCGCACCATTATCAGCTAAGATTCTCGAAACGTCTAAGGCACAAGCCGACGTCAAGCATCTGGTTTGGGTACCAGAGCATCTGGGTATAGTGGGGGAATGAGTGTGCACGCACTGCTGCCCGAGCTTTTCTCCCCCATGATCTCCACTACCCCTCCGACACCCTTGTGTACACGAATCTGCTAATAACACACGAGGACCTCCTTCAGCATCACAGACTAGAGCGACAAGTGTACACCCCTCCTAGCAAAGGGTCTGTACAAGTCACAAGAAATAGAACTCGGAAAGAGACGCTGTCTGATAAAAACCCGTGCAATTTACATGCGATAGACCCAGGATATTTTAACAAAGAATGTAGGTATAGTGGGGAGAAGGCAGCCCTTTACCACATGGTATGGGCCTGCCAAAAGAATCAGGCGCTAGATGCCATAAGTCAGCCAACAACTGAGGGGTGGGAGGCAGCAATTTACATGCGATAGACCCAGGATATTTTAACAAAGAATGTAGGTATAGTGGGGAGAAGGCAGCCCTTTACCACATGGTATGGGCCTGCCAAAAGAATCGGGCGCTAGATGCCATAAGTCAGCCAACAACTGAGGGGTGGGAGGCAGCTCTGTCCTGCCCAGCTTTCGAGAGCCAACAAAAGCTAATTGAGAGATTGAAAGCAGCCTTCGCTAACAGAGTCCTGGACTAGGGGTACCGACCACATCAACCTTCTTTTTAAAAGACGTCAGTAAAGATTTTCATAATCTGACTTGCATAAATTGGGAACTAGGTATCATGTGCATATTTTGTATGTCATTTTTTTTTACCCACAGTACTTGTACAAAAAATAGCAAATTGTAACTTTCATTCGTGTTCCTTGAGGTGCTTCTTTGAAGTTTCATATAAGAATTTCACATAAAATTGTCTGCAATTATTACTACTATACATACATTCAAAATGCCAGTGATCAGGCTTATGTATCCCAGTATACGTTGTAACTCCTGCGTCTTGAAGTAAGATATTAAAACATAAAGCACTGAAAATGAGTACATTTCTAGCGGTAACTAAAGGGGCCCAGAAACGCTTCAACTAATAGAATGATTTCACTACTAAAGGACATTGCCTAATGAAACTCCTGCTGGCAAAATTTTTCTAATCCTTCAAGTATAAGTGGAGTTAAAAATAGTTATCGCACTGATGAGTGGCTTTCTCTCTCATCTTTCGTCTCCACTAGCGTGCTTGAAGCTACGCAGGTGAGACGCCAATGGGGCAAAGCCCCAACCAAAAGTTGAGTGTCTCGGCGACGAGAGGACTCGTCGCAGCACTCTGTGGCGGCCGTGGTAGACTGCGCGATGCAGCATGCCACTGCTATGTTAAAAGCCATGCACAGCAGATGCAGCTATGTGCTATTGTTGTTTGTAGACTGGCTCAAAATTAGCAATAATAGTATTGCTGAGAACAAAATATCAGCCAATAGCTGTTGGTGGGCATTGCTGCATGACACCATTATGAAGGCAAGAGCAAGGGGATTTTTCGCTGTTTTTGCCACAATATTGTAAATTCCTTGCTATATGCAATGCAATAGTATTTGGCTTACATGTCCAGGAGCCTGTTATGCAGATTGGCAATGTTTTCTTACTATGTTAAAAAAAATGTTTCGGGGCCCCTTTATTATAGTGCACTGACATAAAATTGTTGCAAGAAACCAATCCATGAGAGATACAAAATATTGTTTCAGGGACCCTTTAACATTCATTCCAAACTGACCTGAGTGGAACTAATCATGGCAACTAACACGAATAGACAGACTAGACAGGACGACCAGACTTGCCCCGTCTGTTCGTGTTAATTGCTGTGATTAGTGTCACCCAACACAGTTCAGAATGAATTGTCACCAACTAGCCCAGTTCCCCGTTTTGCCCTATAACATGTTTCTTGTGTAAAAAGCTCCATCCTTTTAAGGGTTTCTGAAATAATTTTCTTCTTCAAGGAAGAATGGTATGCATAAGGGACAGATAATAGGTTCTCACAAATATCGAACTTAGTGTTGTGTCACCAAGGAAAAGTGGGCGGCGTGCCACAAGGTATGTGCCAAAGATACTGTAGCTATCTTTGGAATAGATATTCAACTAAACCTGCTCACGAGGGAAGCATCTTCTAATTTAGTTGGTGCAAGAAATACATTGAGCAATAAAAGCATCAGTGTTGTATGGAGAGCAAGAGGACTTGTACAGTTAAGACTATTCAGCAAAATCAGATACGTAGGGCACACTTGGCATGTAGCCACAAACTGGAAGTGTTGGTGACGGAAGCTGTGTAGGGGTTCTTCTGCCACTGGGGGTTGATGGGGGCTGTGCAGGATTCGACCCTCGACAGCACCTGGCCAACTTTCACGCCACTGCCCCTGCAGCAGCCAGCAGTGTGCCCCAACCAGTGGTGCAAAACTCTGAGGAGGCTGCTCACCAGGGTCTCAAGGCAGTCAAGTCACAGCCGCGCAGCTCCCTGACGACGCTCAAGATTCCGCAGGTGCCAGCAAGTGACTTTGGCCGCAGCCTGGGGTCAGCTCCGGTTGCCTTCCCAGGCATTGAGCCACACAAGGCGGCGGCTGCACCTGCCCAGAAAGTGGAAGCATCAGTGGCTTCCGAGAGCCCCAAAGGGGACAAACTGTGGCCCTGCCCATCTTGCAAGGTGCCTTTCAAGGCAGCCTCTGAGCTGCAGCAGCATTTAGGCCAGCACACACGCTCAGAGCGAGCCGTTGGGGCAGTGCCCTGTGAGGTGTGTGGAAAGTTGTTTGCTTCAGCCGAGCGAGTCCGAGCTCACGTGCGGGCAGCTCACGGTGAGAAGGCCTGCGCCTGTGACATCTGTGGCAGCGGCTTCAGCTACCGGTGCAAGTTGCTGGATCACATGCGGACGCACACGGGTGACAAGCCGTTCCGGTGCGAGGTGTGTGGAAAGAGCTTCTCGCAGAAGAACCACCTGACACGCCATGCCATGATCCACACGGGTGAGCGGCCGTTCCCGTGCGACTTCTGTGGGCGGGGCTTCTACCGCAAGGACAAGCTGGCCCGGCACCGGCGTGTGCACACAGGTGAGCGCCCCCACGTTTGCCTAGCGTGCGGCAAGAGCTACGGCCGCCGGGAGAAGCTGGCGCGCCACCTGCGAGCTCATGCGGGCGAGCGGCCCTTCGGCTGCTCCCAGTGCGGCCGCCGGTTCCTCGAGCCCCGGGACTTGAGCCGACACAAATGCGCCGCCCCCCCTTGTTCCAGTGGGCAGCAGCACCAGCAGCAGCAGCAGCAGCAGCAGCCAGCCGAGAGCCTCCTGCTCCTCGCCGGGGGTGGCCCCCTCGCGGGGCTCTACCAGCGGCTCCAGCAGCAAGGCGCCACCAGCACCACCGCCAATGCCCCCCCAGCTGGGCAGCCCCAACCAGACAACCCCTTTCGGCCCCGGCAGCTTCAAACCTGACTGGCAGCCGCCTACCAGTCTGGCCAGTCCCCGCCACTGACTGTGAGAGTGCCGCCCGCATCTGCTGCAGCTCGGAAATTATTTTCCCGTACTAGCCGGACTTGTGTGTCTTTGGGCACTGGAGGGTGTCACTCTGTGCCTGCACTTTGTAGGTGCGACCGCCCCGTACCCCACAGGGCAGGGCTTATCACTAGCTGACCTCTTGCAGCCATTGCAATTCTGTATGTGTTTTGCTCAAGTTTTGTTTCCTAGAAGAGATGTATGCATGAGCAGAGGATGAATTGTTGTGTGCTGTGAGAATTACATCCTTTAATGGAGTGATACACGTGTGGAAATGTATGCAGAATTGAATGCCCAGGTTTTTATTTTCTGCTTTTATCCTTTTAGCTTTTTATTGTCACGCCTTTGTAAAAAAAGAATCACCTAGTAGGTATATGTCCTCTTGTGTGTAGTTGTAATGCTCAATTTTTTAATTTTTTTTGTATGTGTAGTGTTCATCTCCTGGTACTGTTCTTTGTTAAAGTCAGTACGTCAGGTAACTGTATGGATGGATCATTAGACAAACATACTCATACGTAGAAGATGCACCAATTTTAATTTCCTGCCTTTTCCATTCTGCACGTTTGAGTGTGCATTTGTGTGTGTGTGTAAAAATTTTAATATGATCACCATGCAGGAATGTAGTCACTGGCCCTGTAGGGAGCATCGTCATCTACTTAATTCACTAAAATGTTTATGTACAGGATGATTGTGCTAGTTTTCTTTGCTTCCTCGGCCTCCACCCCCATAAAAGCACAAGATACATCTCGGACTGTACAAGTCTGAAAGCTGTGGTGCAAGTTTTTAGTTTGCTGTAGTGGTCGTGCATGAATCCAGCAGTTAGTCGAATTACTTTCTTAGTTTTAACATTGTCGTGGAGTGGCACTGATACATGACCCCTTTCTGTTTCCTGCCATGTCTGCTCGGCGAATTCTGTCGCGCTTGCTCCCACATGGAAGAGAATGTAGAACACAGTCACGGCATGGCTTCAATGCATAGTGACATGCACTATGCTCTTTGCTTAGCTGGTGCGGAAGGCAATGAAAAAAGATAACATGCAGCGTAGCATTGAAGCTGCTGACAGTTATCCTAAAGTGTTGGTCAAGAAAGTGTGGCTTGTGAGGACTGGCTCGTGTAGTGTAACGGAGGCATAAGTGTCTGCCCTGTCATTTTCTTTATTATTATCATGTGCTGTAAGCAAAAACAACTTTATGTATGTTGACCACATTGATGTTATAGCTTCTTTTTTCATATTTCTTGTACAAAGACAGGAGACACAAGGTGAAGCAGTTTCTGAAAGATGGATGTTTCCATGAATTGGTGAAGCTTGCATGGGTAGAAATGATGCTGAAAAGGAACAGCACCCTTCAAAATCACTCTTAAAGTCACTCACCAACACTTTTATTGCGATAGCAATTATATGGACACTCCAAAGCAGATTTCTGCCGTCGCCGTGAGGTTCCGTATGACGTCAACGGCAATGAAATTGTCGCCGCGCTCCGGACGCTGTATGTGCGAGTGAAAGGGCGCAAGGGACGCGCACTTTCACGGGGAGCGAACGCACGTCGGAGAGCAAACGCGCGTTCTGCGCCGTGCTCCCTGAAGGGCTGCAGAATTAAGCGTCTCTTTCCTCCTTTCCGTATATAGAGAGCAAGTGCAACTTATTCCATCGCACGAAAGGCTGTAGGGGGACGGGAGAGAGAGAGGGAGGAAGGGGAGGCGAGGTTTAGCTGCGGCACCAAATACGTATTTATATAAAAACGCCGCGCGCGTCGACAACAGTTGTGCGCGTTGCTGGTGCTGCTGCATGTCCAAGTTTATACAGCTGATAAAACTCTATCGTTACTCTGTATAGCTCTCTACTAATTTGCTATTGCAATTGGTGCTTCGCCTTTTGGGGGAAACTGCGACAAATTTTTTAGGTGGTGTTAATTATAGCCCAAATCAGACTTGTTGCATAACATCTGCTACACTGTTGCCACATGGTAACAACAGCCATGTGAAGTAAGCTGATTGGATTGAGCTGTAGTGGCTATCTTTGACAGCAAGAATGAACACTTACTGAATGCTTACAAAGGACAGGGTGGGTGCACAGAAAGTGTAAAGCCTCACTAAAAAAGGTATGCCTGGGCATGCGCCATGCAGTTTATGTGAGCCAATTTCAGGTTCTGTTCTCGCACACCTGCTTGTCCATGCACTCCCTATAATTTAGGTAATCCCTATAATTTGGAGGACTTGGTGTCAGGGCAGCCACCCTGTCAAGCTACTGATCTCAGTAGCTTTTTGTGGCTACTCCTTCTTTGTATATTTTTGTTCAAGGAGAATAAATTCAAGGTTGGCTCCTGTGATACACACGACGAGGGTTAGTTTTTGGCCACCTGCCTCAGCCAGCTTTTTAACTGCCCGCTAAGAAAAGAGGAACGGTTGCCTGTGGAAGCAGCTTATGTTCTCTGCAACATTCAAAGACTTCATAAATCTGTGGAAAAAGCACCAGTAGTAGTGTCCTAGCCACAACTCCCTCTAGACAGTTTCTTCTTTGTGGAAGTGTTTTCATGCACATACAACAAATTTGGAAGTCCTAGAGTGTGTAGCGTGGTTGATCAAGATTTATTAGGAATATTAGTGGTAGGCTCTGGGTTTAACCAGCAATGCATTAGTTGATGTTGGCTGTTATTAACAGCACTGCTGAAGCCATTGTGCAGTGGTGTAGTCAATACCACTGTCTTAGGTTCTCAGGCAGATTAAAGTTATAAGTAAACTTTCATATTGGCACTGTGATTCCCCCCTCCCCTCCAAAAAATAAAAGGACAAGCTAAATTTGTGTTGGGAGAGTGCCTATAACTATGTTGCCAATGTTCTTGCAAGGCAAAAAACAATGGCAGACTGGCATTTGTTCAATTTGAATGGAATTAAAAGAACACTGCTAGGGTGCAGGCTGTGCAAAGAGTTGTCGTGGGTATTTTGGCTCGCTGTCTTGTTTATAAAAAAAAGCCTTGTGTAGACAGGAGTAGATGGTTTGACATTTACTCTTGGTGCATAGTGTGTCTGGTGCAAGCATCATGCGGCTACTTGTCACAAACTTTATTGCTATAGCCAAAAAGCATCTTGTCTGCTTGTTGTATACCAAGATGCACATGCATGATTAGTTTCTGTCAGAGCTGTTAATATTAGACAGTTTTAGTTTAGCGTGGTTACCGGAATAGCGGGATTGAAATGCGCAGAACGCTAAACGACGCATACTGTTTACCGTGCGCACGCTATTTCTCAGAGTTAACGTTAGCGTGGTTTACGTAGTTTACGTAAAACATGGCGGCGGTCCCGGTCGCCCGCTTCGAACTGAATTTGGCATTGTTTTTGTAGAATTCACTTCGTTTGTAGCAAATGACTGCGTAAACGGCTTTTGCCTAGTCTCATGCCACTTTGCCGAGAGAGTGTTATGGCTAATCTTGAGGAATTTTCGAGATCGCTTCTTGTTTCGAACGCGCCTAAGCCTAACGAGAGAAATTTTCTCCGAGATGCGAGCGCCACCTGTCGGTAAAGTTGGGAGACAGGCGCGACGATGGCATATGGCCTCTGAGATGGGAACATTTCGGAGGCTATGGTAGACAGCTTGTACTGCTTGTCTGTTTCGCTGCAGATCGGCGAACGTGGGAAGTAAAAATACAACGCGCTCCTGGCTTCCATTGCGCTGCCTCTCGCACTTTCCGGACGCACACACACATAGACTTAGGTGCCCTATGTATGCGGAATTCAAAGCGTAATGGAATAGCGTCCCGCACGTAAACTACGCTATCACGCTATACTAAAACTCTCTTTCTCCAAAGTTCGTTTGCGGAACGGTAACGCTATTTCCCTTAACCCCGCTATTACGCTAACTTTAAACTAAAACTGTATTATTGGTGGAGTGGTATTGGAATCTTCAGGGGATCACCAGTGAAAATCACCCATCAGCACTGTTTGTCAGATTTTCTGTTTGCGCAGGTAGCTTTTATTTGACACGAATGAGTCAGCTTGTGCTTACCTAAACATCTCTTTCCTGCGTAAAGCTTAGCAGCAGTACTGATCAGTCACATAGCAGAGCTGATATTCATTAGCTAGGTATGCCTGCATAGAAAAGTTTGCAGAGTATGGCATAGGCAAAAAACTGAATTTCTACACAAACTAAGTGAATACCTTGGCATTTAATAGGGCCCTGCAGTGTTTGTATACAGCAAAGGTAGCACTTGTCATCTCCAGGTAGTGTGCCAAGGTGTTGAGAAAAATCATGTCCTATGTTATGCCTGTAACTTTCGACTGCAGGTGTGTCTTGCATTTTCATGGACAAACTGTTCACTTATTCTGTCATTTCATTTTGCACCTACTGCTGAAGACAAGCTGTTAAAGTGCGATATTGTGCCACCGTCCTTAGGCTTGCATCTGTGTGGACTTTGGGTCCATACAATACAATTGCCTTCCTGAACTTGCTACTTGAGGTGATATACCTTCTGTCAGTGTTGCAGCATTCAATGCCATTTGCCTTGAATGAGTGCAGGCATAATGAAAAACTTTGTCTGTTTTAGCTGCTGTGTGTGCCAGTACTGTTCTAATGCAAAGTTGTACAACCTGTGTGGGGCATAAATGTCCTTTCCCTCAAGTGCTGGGAAATAGCTACACATGCACTTTTTTTTATTACTCAAGTGGCTACTGCTGTGGTGGCTTCATGGCTAAGGCATTCTGCTGCTGGCGACAAAGTTGCAAGTTCGCTTTTGGGAAGTCGTGACTGTATTTTGGTGTGGTGGGGATATGGAAGTATGCTTGAGGAGGTGTGCTTTAAAGTGCGCCTTAAAATAACCCCAGATGGTCAAAATTAATATTGAGTGCCCCTACTGCGGTATCTCTGATAGTCCAGATGTTGCTTTGTGACTATACATTGAAAAATGTGACCAAGGAAGAATTTTTTGCACTTTGGACTTGGTGAACACCATTATCCATAGAATTGAGTAGAATTATGGTGGAGTGTTGCACAAATGCACAAAGTGTGTAATGAACCACAATGGTGCTGTACGTAGTACAGAAAATTCGGCTGACTTGCAATGTCTGTACTTCACAGCAATCCTTGCACTTGTGGGAAAGGTTGTGTGGGCCTTGCACAAACAGTGTTAGACGTTGCATTAACACATTAACATGTTTCAAAAACCATTCAACATTGCTGACAAATTGCAGATACCTTGTTTTTCTTCTTCGCATTCTCTGCTGGCCAGTCCGCCAAAGATGGACCACTACAAAGGTGCTTGCACTATTGCAGAGGAGAATTGTGCCAAACGTTTGTTATGGCTGGTGTTTGTGCGATACACATGGTTTTCTAGTGTGTTGCCTTCTTGCTACTTCTTTCTACTATGTAGGCACTGCCTTGTTAGGCTGTTTTAGTTGTTTTTTTTCCCCTCTCCTTTTCAAAGCATGCCCATCTGCATTTTTCATTGCAATAGAAATCATGTTGTAGAAACAATAAACAAGACATTTAAAGCACATGTAATCTTTGTCTTTCTTGTGGGTATGAACCATATGAAGCGGACAGACAATGCAGCCAAAGAAAGCATAAATGAAATATAATTATAGTTTTTTAGCTGTTTAAGGGGGGACGTGCGGGTTCTAGAACAGTAAAAAATGGCCGAAAAATAGATTTTTAGAAAAATGCATTTTAGGAATGTTTGGGCCTTCAAGCTCCTACCCTCAAATTATTAACGCTGATTTCGATCGGTAAATAGGAAAAAATAGGTTATCAAAACGCTATGGGAGCCATGAAACTACCTGCGACAGGCAAAATTTGTTCAAACTTACCACGCGTGCCGCGGGCGCAAGCGCCCGCTGCCATCGTGGGCTTATTTTGTAGCTGGTGTCTTTGTGCGCATTATACGCCGCTCATAATGAATGGCCGCTATCACTGCTTTTCCGAAGGGTAGTTCCGGGCCTCCGATTGGGCGGAGCGCGCACAAGGCGTGCCCCCGATCTTGCGCCTCCGATTGGGCAGAGCACGCACAAGGCGTGCCCACCGTCTTGCACCTCCCATTAGTTGGCGCGACCGAGACTGCCGTTTTGCCTTTTATTTTTGTTTTGCGTGCGCTGCCGTCTCAGTCCTTCGTTGCTCCCTGTTTTCGGTGGTTGTCTGCTACGCTTGCGCACATGGCTCATGCATGCACTGTCTTTTCGTCTTTTGGCGACATGTCAGTAGACGCTTGCCTATAAGGACGCGTCAATCTTACGGAAAGAAACTATAAAGCGTCCATGGAACGCATGGCTGAAGATCATGGACGACGGTGTGCTGCCCGAACAGCCAGCATGAATGGAACAGCCGGAACCACCTGTTGTGTCCGAAGCGGCACATCTACCGACGCCATTGATTCTACTGGGCATAGCTGCAGCACATCTGATCTCATTGGATCGTCAGCCGGTACATGCAGCGGCATCCAAGACCGCATTGAAACGGCATACTATTCAATGGGCGAATCGGCTGAGCGTGCGAGAAGTGCAGCAATCTTGAAGGAGTGTCTGGCATCACAGTGCGCAACGGCGCAGAAATTTCGAGCTGCTAGTCGCAAAAGCTTCGGAAGTCGCAGAATGAGCACCTAGATAGTAGTGCTACTAAGGGCAGGCTCAAGGTACAAGCCAGCAAGGACCCTGCATACAGCACTGGCATGTTGAGAGTGAAGTGTTGTTGAATGACAGTAATCAGTTTAGGTCATTCAATAAATATTCCATGCGTGCTTTTGACTTGAACATTGTGTAAGTTTATTTGTCTATGGAAACGCTGCTTTATTATACAATTTTTGTATTCGTTTAGCTTGTAGGCCACTGGAATGGGCACATGAAGGGGTAAATGTAGTTTCTCATGCTGGTTTAGGGGCAGTGCATGGCTTTATAACAAGCTTTTGCCAGTTTTCTGGGAGGGTACAGTCACATATTTAGTATAGTCATTTGCATGAAGAATAGAGCTACAAAATGTCATTAATATTGCTGTAGCTGGATTTTAGAAAAAGTTACTGCTGTCTAAACTTCAAGTGCGTTTTTCTCAATTCGATGTTTTTACACGCCTCACTCAGTCTTGCAGGGCTTTTTTCTATGGTGTTGAGTGAAAATAAGTCTGGTATCAGTGTATTCATATTGAAATGATCTAGAGGGTGACGCCGTTTCTGTTACTCTAGCTTCATTTTATAAATTACAATAAGAAGTAATAATGAGTGAAAATAAAAAAAATATTCACAGTCAATGTTGGTCTACTTTGCTTTCAGATAACTATAGCATCACCCCCTAGAGCAAGTCTTTGGCATTAAGGTCATGCACTTACTTTTTGTGTTTAGCAAGGAGAAATTGCCGAAAAGCCCCTTAATAAGTACTCATGAAATTTGTTTTCATACATGAATACTTTCTGAACCTATCAAAAAAATATATATAGATTTGAAATCAGCTTGAAAATTTAAACTGATGTTTAGTTCAGATAAAACCAAAAATAAAGAAAAGGATGTCCCCCCTTAACTGGAAATGAATAAAACTGCGTAAGCTTTATATCCATAACAAAGGAAAAAGCACTCGTCTCGCGATGACTCTTGATAGTAATGTGCTAGCATTGATTCAATATAGCGACAACGTATTGCCACTGTCGAGCTGAGTTATGTACGAGGTGTGTACTGCAGCGGGATTGCTCTTTCGTGCTTCCCTAAGAACACTCGGCACCATGTAGTGCCGCCGCCGCAAAGTCCGCGTGGCCTCCAAAATGCATGGTGTGCTGGTGCGTGCGAACGCTGAGAAACGCATCATGCGGCAACCGGCCTCCTCTCTCGTGCTTCTTTTTGGAGACACATTGCACCATGTTGTGGCACTGCTGAGAAGTCCGTGCATGGCTTTCGAGAGGAGAAGGGGGGCGCGCTGAATCCTGCGAACACCGAAAATTGTTCCCTTGCTTGTCACACAATCAGTGGCACATACTCAGTGACTCAAGTTGGCGAAAGGTTCATTAAAGAGCTGCACACACCCAGTGCATTCATGGCACAGCTTGCTAAAGCATTGGCGTGAAAGGATTGGAAAGCGGCACATACCCAGTGCATTTGTGGGGCAGCCTGATAATGCGTTGGGTTACTATGCTTGGAGGAACCCTTGTGATGTGGGTTCGATTCTGCTCAGCATAGGAGAAATTGAAGGGATCTTTTTCGTCATTGTAGAACGGCACATTCCCAGTGGCACATGCCTAGCAGTGTTGTACGGAATGGCGTTCCTGGAACTAGTTCCTTTTAGGAGGAACAGAGTAATGCCATCGTTCCATTAAGGGTCGGTGGAACTGTAACTCGTTAGGTTTATGAGGGAACAGCATTTTTTCTGCAAACGTTCCACAGCATTGAACACACGCACGTCACGCAGGGCGTGATGTGCAAGCGTCTGTGCAATTCAACGTTAATACAGGTCTTTGTAATGGTGTTTCAGCTTAACAAAAAAGCTTTCTTTCGTTCTCTTTCTTTTTTTTCTTTCCTTTCCTTCCTTTCTTCCTTTCATTCTTGTCCCTGGCTTATATGCGCAGATCCAATGCGGGTATGAGCCACTCTTGATTTTATTACCGTTAATCGTGACGTAACTGACGAGCATGTGAGGTTATTGGTGTCATGACCTATCATGACATCAATAACGTCACATAACGTCATACATTCTTACCCTTCCATGCAAATTTGATATATGCGAAGCGAACGAGACGCGAGTTTTCGACACGTTTTTGATAGGGTTTAGCGTGACACCACCACCACCGCCAACACTTGTGAGGCAATACAGGCTTCGCTTGAAAAACGTGTTCGTCTGTCAGGCACCAACATCGAGATGCAACTCTTGCCGAGTTCCAACAAGGAACTTAACTAAGTTGCAAATATGTATTCTGGAGATTTCTTTTTCCCACTCATACTGCAATATTGAATTAGCATTCATTAAACGCCTATGTACTGTTTCTTTCGATGTGGTTTCTTGTACAATAAATTTAATTATATTGGTGCATGTGAGTAACTTTCTATTTGCACATCTGAAGCGCAGTATCCTGACTGCACATTTAGATACCAAAGTGAAAAGTGTCATATGTTTTCCACTTGTAATAGACGAGACAAAGTTGTAGTTAGGTATCTCTGGAGTATGTCCTGTGCTCCCTGAAAAAATTCTTATAGGAGCGTTTCTTTGGATTCTTTTTATATCCAGATAATCTGCTGCAGGCGATGTTCATATTCGTATACCATACGCAGTCCGATGTAAGTTTTAAATTGCTCATTTTATTTTGCCTCAGGATTATCCGACACTATACTTTAATGAAAGAATCATAAAATGTAACGTTACTGTAATGACGCGTTCCAATGTTTGATGTATAACTGGAATGCGTTCCTTTTGCATTAAATGAACTTGTAACGGGAACTCGTTTCAATATTTGGAAGGCGGGGAAATGATTAGATATAAACAAACATACATAGATCTGGATAAATACACATACATTGCCCCCGGAAAGTGTGTGAAGTACCCTAAGAATGCTAACTCATTAAAGGCCAACTTTGCTGCCTGTGGGTGCTGAAGCCACAACCTCTGCATGCACCTTCTAAACGTCCTCCACTCTGAGGACCCACCACGGTGGCGGCTACCCCAATATTCCCCACATGTTATGGCACTGCTTCTCGACACTACACCCTGTACCTGCCTCCACATCCCTTGCCTCTAAACCTACTGCGGAGTGGCTGACCACAGCCACTTCATACCAAGACCTATTGTACATTGTGGTTATCATTGGCGATGCACTAGAGAATGCTGCAAGTGAAGCCCTGGACTGAGGGCACCAAACATCCTACCCACCTTTCCTGCAATAAAGTGTTTTCTCTCTCTCGCTCTCTCTGCATGCGGCATGCTAACCAGCAAATCTAACCTCATCTACAGTTTGTGTTACACGGTAAATAAATAAAAAAAAATTTGTCTTATTTGTTTTTTTAAATAGTTGTTGCGGATGTTCCTGGTGTTCTTGAGAGTACTACCCAGTAAGTCAACTTCTTGGTTTTAGTGAACTTCTTAACATTTAGTTATGGAATGAAATTGTCAAGAATTATTGGATTTAGCAAGAGCTTGCTTGAGCTACGACAAAGCGATGCCACATGAAAACGTCCACATTGCAAACGGTTGCACCCTGCACGAGTTCATGGTGATTTGAAAAGCACCCCCATGTTTTTTCACGCATGGTCTAATATTCAGAAGGCCTGATAACAGGCGGTCAGGGGAGTGTGCTGGAAAATGGTGCCTATATGCCAATATATGTAAGAAAAGAAGAAGAGAGAAAAGAGGAAAAAATATGCAAGAGGTTTAAACGATTCCTTTGGTTTGGAACTCATTTACTGTGAAAGCAGCATTTGCCTTGAAAACCGCCATTCTAATTTTGCTAGCCTGCTTTTTTCTCAAATAATTGCACTCGCATACTACGAAAGACAACGTGCCAGTTTATTTTGTAGTTTGCTTTACTCAAATTATTAATTAGAGATTACAGGCAACAGTGCCATGAAGAGATGAGAGGCCACAAAGCATGCAAGTTCTTGTGTGAAAAAATAGTATGCAACATTTGTTAAGACTTCATTTTTTTTTTCTTCTAGGGCATGCAAATGCAAGTAAAGAATTATAGAGAAAACATTTCATTTACTGGAATTGGAGGAATGGAATGGTCCAACTCCCACCATTCTGAGGATAGGAGTGGAATTGCTGTGATCTCCACTCAACGAATTAAGAGAGGGAATGAAATGGAGGGCTCCACTCTGCAACTCTGCTCCGTATTTCACTGCGATTTCAGGTGACTGGTCTGTATGGCAAATCTACAGCACTGTGGTACCCCGAGGCTATTTACATTAGGGACATTTCTCTTGCTTTGGAACTACTTTGAGCTGGATGAGTTGGAATCCAGTCATTGTGTAACAAAAGCACAAAAAAAAAGGTATTTTGCACAAGAGCAAGTTAAGACAAGACGCAGCGTGTCCAAACCTTCCTTGCTTTTGCATTTCTTTTCCTCACTTTTCTTTCATTTTGCATGTTCTGAAGCATTGCATTATGCTTCAAAGAGCTGCTTACCCATAAGTTGATCACCCACACTGATGACATGAGTACGACATCACAGATTTCAAGGTATTTTCAGGGGAGCTGGTGTAGAAATTTCAAATTGGCATAGCCACTCATATTTGTTTCTTTCCTTTGTTACTGTAGTTTATCAAGCCTCTGCTCATAGTAAGACTGCCCTAAATGGCATTGCAGAAGTGCGACCAAGCTTAACTTATGTTTATCTTTGTGACCTTGTAAAAATATTAATGTTACTACTGGAGGTGCAGCAAGAACTGCTGAGTAGTGATACTGTCGCCCTCAAGAATAGCTCTTGTGCCCTGAAATGAACACTGACAGATATTCTTGTCTGCTGTTTCATTTGTAAGTGCAAGTAAATAATGATTTACACTGAGGTCTCTGAAGCCAAGCTTTTGAGCCATATTTTCTGACTGGCCTGCAACTAACTGTGGCAGAAGGTGGCCGTGCTTTGACTAATGGATGCATAGCATGCATGGAATGGTAAGACAAGAAGACTTGAACAAACTACAAAATGACTTCTTGAATATAACCTGCAGTGGACCAAACCGACTACACTTTCATCTTAGCTAAAAGGCCGATCCGAGCCAACCAAAATGAGCGACAATTGATGCAGGAAAAAATGTCACCAGTTTCGCCCGACAGGTGAAGCATTCATTGCAATAGCAAATTATTTGCTATACGAAGTAACGTTAGTCGTTTTATCAGCTGCATAAACTGCTGTAAACATTCGCTTACTAAATTAATAAGCACGTCGTGCACGCTCACTCGACGACTGCGGACACTTGCTATCAGAACGCTGGCGTGATGAAGAGTGGCTGCAGCGGCGAGCGAATTCCCCTTCGTGCTGCCTCTCACTTCAATGTGAACTGGGCGCGCGAGAACACGGCGCACACAAAGCTATCGGCTATATCCGGCCGGCAGCCTTTGACGCCAGCGCAGATTGCCTCCAAGACAGGATGTGCGTGGCTGCCACAGCTTGAGTAGAAGGGATGAGCCACTAATATGACTGGCATTAAGAGTGGTCTCGCTGTGGAAATCAGCAAAGCTGCTGAGGCTGGTAGGCTTTTGCAGCCCAATTTCTAGCACTGCTTGCGCATTCGGGTAACACTTTGTATGAAGAAGTCGGACATGATTGCTGCATTAGGGGAAAGTTTTGTCAAGTTTATCTCGAAGAAGTAGTCATTTCTAGCAGAAAATAACCAACATGTGCCGTTACTGTCCAACAATGAGTGGCCCTCAAAATTGGCATTTTGCATTGACCTAACAGGCTCCATGAATAAACTTAATACAGAGATTCAAGATGCAACACCGTTTATTCTTGGTATTTAGGCATAGGTCAAAACATTCATGGTGAAACTGCAGCTTTTTGAGAGGCAGATTCAAGCCCCAGTCTGAGAGCATTTTTGGTGTTGTGCAAAATTCTGTACAGGAAATGAGTCAAAGTTGACATAATCATTTGTGATATAAATCCTCCGTGGCTCGCAGAAACAGGTTAGAGAGTTCTTTGGTGATCTGAATGATCTCACTCGCTCTTCTCGCTCTTCTGAAAGACAAATACTGGCAAGAGAATTTTATAGTTCTACAAAGGTCTCAAGACTGAGCAGTTAGCAAATCTGAAAGGAAAATTGCTTGGTGTTATGTTTCTGTTTTCAGCACAATATATCTCTGCAAACACATACTTTCACTAATGAAGTACATCAAATCTAAATACGCAGCAAACTTTTGACATGAAAAAACTGTCATCCACCCAACTGTAGTGTGAAGCTACAAAGGAAGCCCATACATGTTTCTTGGATGGAAAGCTTTGCAGTGCCAAGAAAAATTGGTCCTGTTCCGGGGATTGAATTCTGAATTCTGGAGTTTTACGTGCCAAAATCACAATCTAATTATGAGGCATGCCGTAGTGGGGGACTCCGGATTAATTTTGACCACCAGGGGATCATTAATGTGCCCCCAATGCATGGGACATCAGTGTTTTTGCATTTCGCCCCCCAGCGACCTTGTGCTTAGCAGCGCAACACCATAGCCGCTAAGCCACCGCAGCTGGTGTTCCAGGGATTGAATCTGAGATCTCTACCATATGAATATGGCAAATCAATTCTGCGGCAGCCTGCAAGGTGAAGGAAGATTCATGAAAAGGAAAAATTGTCATCTACCCGACTGTAGCAAGAAGCATGCTTCGAGAGTGCTTCAAGTTGTCTACTAATTCGGCCTCACTCTACGATCTGCTAGCTTCCTGGTTAGCTCAGATGGTAGAGTGACTGCCTGGGAAAGGCTTTTGAAAGGTTCGATTCCTGGACTAGGATAAATTTTTTTTAATTGCAAGGCCTTCTTTCCGAGAAACCTGTATGGGTTTCCTTTATAACTTAATGCTAGTCAGGTGGATGACAATGTTTCCCTTTCAAGAATCTTCCTCCACCTTGCAGCGTTCTGCAGAGCCGATTTGCCAGGGCTAACTTTTCTGATGAAAAGTTGAAGGTTTGCCCAATTATTAGCTCTTCGAGCTTAATAACAACCAAAGTTCAGCAAAATAAAAATATCAGCTGTATAATTCTCATTAACTCTTCTCCTTTGTCCTCCAGCAAGCAAGCATGTTATCCCTTTTAGGCAGCAAATAACTTTTTCTGTTGAAAATTAAGTTCTGACAACTTTATTACATAATCAGCATCAATAAAAACATACAGCAGCACATGAGATTAGGAATCTTGGAATTTTTCTGAGTTTTGTTGCGTCCATAAATTTGGACTCTACGCCTTAACTCTCAAAAATATTCGAGGTATGGGAACAGTGTAGGCTATTTAACGTGCAATTTTGCATGTAAAATTGTGAGCCACATTCGAAATTGCACCAGTGAAAATCATCAGTTAAAAACAACAAAATAAGAGAGCCCACTACATGTTGATGTACTGTGTCGCAGCAAACACGCATCTTGCAAGTCCTTTTTATGACACGCTTGGCATAGGTATATAAATTTTGAAGCACAGTTACATTCAGAACTGTTTTAATTGTGAAGGATTTTAAACATCTTTATTTTTATTAGTACTTGACATTTTGAGCCATTTTCTTGGCACTTACAATTGTGCACACAGTGCCCAAAGGTGGTACGTAATTGTACATGCATGATTTTCCTGCATTTGTACAGCTGCAAAGGTAAAACATTATCTTATCTCAAAACTGGCGTCCTCCGCAGAATTCGTTCCAAGTGGATACGCCTTGCAATCTCACCGGCTACAATTACAATAGGTGCCATAATATAGTTGGTAAAAACTGTGAAATTTTTTTGAAATTTCCTGTGAAACCGTAACTGAAGCTTGGATTTGTGGAAATGCAACTCTCGACATTCCATTCCCACCTGCGCAGTTTTTCTGCCCAGCCTTGTTTTCATTAACGTCGGTACTGGTCATCTTCCTATTGCTCGGTCATCTTCCTATTGCTCAGGATTTTTTCTGCTAGTTCATTGTCATCGGCAGGTGGGCAGCACTGTGGTTGACTATGTCCGCCACAAAGTCTTCTAAGTGGGAAAACTTGGGGATGTGAAAAAGCACGGCAAAACAGAAGCAATTGCCACTGAGCAGTGTCGAGTCGAAGGCAATGGCTTGACCTATGCAGCAAGGGCACTCGACTGAGAACTGTTTTCCAGACAATAAAATGGCATGTTTTGAAATCTGGATAAACTTTTCTCAGTTGGCACTTTTTGGCCAATTCGCACTTGGTCATTGCAGTTTTAGAACTGCAATGACAAAGACTATATGCAAGATTGTTTTTAGGCTGGAAATCTTCATAACTTTTAAAATGAGTTTTCCGAAGGTGACACTCTTTTGCTCAATGGGACATGCATAACTTTTCCCCATTTTTTCTAGAGTAATGAAAACAACAAGACAAAGATACCTGACAAATTTTGTTAATCGGCATGTCTGTTCAAACAAGGAACAGTTTTTTTTAATACATTTGTCCATCAATAATGAACGTCTTCAGTAAACCAAATTATTGTGATGAAGTACCAATTCAGGAGGAAGAGAGGAAAAGAGCGTGCTTAGCCAGTGTATAGAATCAAGCTTCTCACTGCTCATCGTTTTGACCACACTTACAGCAACTTGACATTGTGAGCGGAAGCTGGCTACCTTTAACTAACTGAAAACAAGTCAAGAGGGCAGTAAGTTGACAGAACCAACTTTCAGTTACTTTCCAGAGAACCGCATAACCATAGGTCGGCGCACTCAATCATAAGTGCACTCACTCACTCATTTCAAAGGCGTGAGTGCGAGTGAGTGCCAGTGAGTGTGAGTGGAGGTGTGGGCCAGTGAGTGTGAACGTGAGTGAGTGCCTGTGAGTGCGAGTGCAGGTGAGTGTGAACGTGAGTGTGAATGGCGGTTAGTGTGAGCGTGGTGAGTGAGTGGAGGCAGTAGTGCACCCAGGATCTCTGCCGGGGGGGGGGGGGGGGGGGGGGTTGAGTTTGCCTTAGTTTACCAATACCATCTCAACAGCACTAATTTCAATTTCAAAATGAGCTTTTTGCGCAAGTTTGCGAGTGCGCAGACGATTGCGCGTCTTACATCTTAGTTGCAGTACTCAAAGGCGCAAGGAAAGAAAAGCAGTTAAACAAAAGGGGGGGGGGGTTAACTCGGCCTCAGGGGGGGTTACAACCCCTGAACCCCCCCCCCCCCCCCCCCCCCCCGTCGGTGCGCCACTGAGTGGAGGTGAGTGTGAACGTGAGTGAGTGTGAGTGCAGGTGAGTGTGAACGTGGTGAATGCTTGAACGATAAGCAGCGACGATATCATCTGTTCATCTTGCTCGCGGAAAAATGGAAGCACGTTGTGTGTACAAGCTCACTCGCGGTGATGACTTATCGTGCTACGAGATTGTGCACACCAAGATAGAAACCACTCAATAAGGTCGTAATAATCCAAGGTTCAGGCATGAGTGAGACAATGTATAGTGAAGTGAGCGGTTATATTTTATTGCGATAGCAATTATATGGACGCTCCAAGCGCACATCGTCGTCGCGTGCCGGCGGTACGCTGTATTGTGAGTGAAAGCTTGCGAGGGTCAGCCGACGCTTGCTGATCAATCTCGCGCCCGCGAGGGAAGAAGGCGGGGCGGAAGCCCACTTCTGTCGCGCGCAAGGCACGGGGGGATGTCTTCTTATGGCACGCACACACTAGCGGCAAAACTAAAGTCCCTATATAAGAAAAGTACCGCCATCCTTTGACAAATGCCGCTTCGCTCTCTCCTGTGTTATCCTGTATCTCCGATTGGACGATGATAGCGCGCGCTTTTCACTTCCCGCCTCAGAGCCATGTTGAAAGTCCTCTGCGCAGTCGCCGGCGGTGGCGGCGGCGCGCGCCCGGCCTGGAAGCTTCAACGTGGACTTTCTAGGTGCGCCACCGTCGACTTGGCTTTCGCAAGCAAAAAGTAAAGAAAAAGCAAGCGCTTTAGGAGAGGAGGCGGCGGAGGAAAGAGTAGATGGCGGTACTTTAGGCAAAACGCAGCAGCGGCAGGGCGGCCACGCCAACCGGCGGCGCGCCGCTGCGGCAATCACGTGACAGACTAGACTCCTCTCCCCTTCTCGAACTATCCGGGAGCTCACGCGTGCAGATGATAGTGCGAAACGAGAAGCAAGCGGTCAGGCGGGTCCGCATGGCACCAGTTTCCCGCGCGCACGTCACGGAAGCGGGCCGCTCTCATTGGTCTCCTTCATCCGCGGCATGCGGCAAACCGCAAAAAATCGGTCCAGGAGCGATCCTTGCCGCGGCAACAAAAACCCGTTCCGCGGCTGCTTTCGCGGCGCGCATCTTGCCGCCGCCGGCGCGCCGCGCGCGTTTTTCCGCTAGTGTGTACGTGGCATTAGGGCGCGTTCACACTGAGACATTCGGCGTCTGCAGCGGCGCGGAACCCAGTTCGGCGGCGGCGAGATCCGCCGGAATAGCCCTTTCCGCGCCTATCGGTCTCGGACCGATTTTTGCGGCAGCTGCCGCCGGATTCCCTCACCGCGGACCAATCGGAGCGCGAGTAAGAATTTCGAAGATGGCGGCCGAGTCGGACGCGCGCGCGTTGTCGCAGTCGTGTCTGTCGCGACGTCGTAAATGCTGTTTGAATTGGTCCGAAACTTAATATTTGTTATCACGAATAACAATACATCTGAACTTACTCTCTGTAGTACTCCACGTCGCGATCTCGCAGAAGGGGTAGTAGTTTGGTGTCGTGACCAAGCTTTTCGCGCTTTTGCAAAGCAGCATGAACACACCATCGCCGCTGGCGTTGTCTCTTCTGCGAATGCTTCTGCGCGTCATGCATCGCCAGAAAGGTGCTTGCCAACAAGCCTAGCAGTACTGCCTCTTCTTGATTAGGGTTCATTGTCGTTGCGCAAAAATAAAACCACGCGAACTCTACACGAGCGGAGATAACTGCGCAGTTTCGAGGCTGCGGGCACATCCGGTATATCCGGCGCTTGTTTGGAGGTTAGCGCTTTACACCGCAGATGGCGCTGTATCGCGTTCCGGCGGCGCGGTGGGCTAGCAGTGTGACCGGCGCGAATTTCGGCGGCAGGAGAATTCCGTTCGCTGTAGACGCCAGATTCCCCAGTGTGAACGTGCCCTTACTCCGGTGGCGGCTGCGCGGGTGCCGTATCTTGAAAGCAATTTGTGACGTGGAAAAAGAGCGCGCTCGCGCGGTCTTCATCTTCAAAGCGATTTGCGATGTGAACAAAGTTCAACCAGTGCCGGAAACTTCGTATGCGCTGTGTTTTGGACGTTTAGTTCGCGTTGAAGCGAGAAGCGGCACGAAGGTCAATTTGTTCACGGCTTTCCGCGCCTCCTCACTCCAGCGTTCTGAAAGCGAGTTTCCGCAGTCATCGAGCAAGATGTGTCCATGTTTACCCGTGCACGCGTTACACCGTGCTTGTTAGTTTAGTTAGTAAGGAATATGTACAAGTTTATACGACCGATAAAGCTTCCATTCTTAGTTTGTATAGTTGTCTACTAATTTGCTATCGCAATCGAGGCTCCGCCTTTCGGGCGAAACTGCAACAGTGTTTTTATACGCCTGAGAATATTAATGGGCTGGAGCGCTCATGGCAGACATATCAAAGTCATGACCGGCAAATTTTGCCATGACTTCCACTCAATGAAGACGCTTAATCCTGTGTGATTTGCTACAACTTCGCTGGTCATCCGCCTTCAGAGGGTGGAATGGGTCCTCATTTTTTTTCTCCCTTCCACGTACAGGCAGAGCGGAAGAGGGACTAGCCAAGTTAGCACAGAGTAACAGACACGCACGATCCCATACATGAGAAAAAGCAAAGATGCAATGATAGATACCGCTTTGTTCTCCCTTTTGTGTATGTTTGTGTTTTGGCGTCAAGTGGGTGACTAAGTATACGGACAGTCAATCACTCCCTCTATTTCTCGCTCTCTTGGCTGAATCCGACCGAAGGCGAGCTTAGCGAGCATGGGCGGCAAGCATGCGCACGTCTAATATCAAATGTCAATGACAGAGAGATAGGCAGAGAGAGGTTGGGGCTGTAATGGTATTTATTAAAAACAGTGAAGTGACCAGTTTTGCACGTCGGCAAAGCGAGATTTGGGTCATCGTCTCTCTCACTTAAGTCGCCCAGCTGCATCAGCGCCATTATTGCTCTCTTTGTCATTACTACGGCCCCGTGAGAAACAAAAACAAATAGCCATCTTGACGTCCACGCCACTGGAATTCGACCAAGTACTTTGCCGGTGATCGTTGGCGTAGCAAGAGAGGGGGCTGGCTGTGGGGGAGGAGGGGGGGGGTTCAACTCCTGACCCATCCCAAAAGTTTTGCACTACTTTGTATGCTCATATATTCATGCACACATGCAGACACACACACACTCGACAAGTTCATGGACTCTGTCCAAGATACATCGGTGAGCTGGAGCTCCGGACGCTATTATGACGTTTTTCAAAACTCCGTGCCCCAGAGACAACATCCTCTGTCGCTGAAATGATGAAGAGATCACGCACGGCTCTTTCCGTGAATTTTTACTAGAAGCGAGAGGTGTTCGCATGTAACCATGCCTCTCACTTTCCAAATGCCCGTGGCTATGTTCCCACCCCAAAGACACGCTTCTGGGAAGCTGCAGCCAGGTCACATTATTGCCTAGGGGCTGAGACAGCGTCATTGAAGCAACGGATATTCTACCTCTGGCAGCCCAGCCGACGAGAGAAGCTGCTTGGGGGAAATCGGTTGCATTTTTAAAGGGGCCTGAGGCAGAGTCGCGTATTAAAATAAAGAACCTTGTACACCCTTCATAGAGAATGCATTCCGAGACACCGCAACATTAACCTTTGGAAGTCTTGGACTGCACCATTTCGAAAGCAGATTCGATGGCAGATGCGGCGAGATTTCGAACTTGTCAGAACACGGCATCGCAGTTCCAGTGTGAGAGGCGCGGTGACAGACAAACAGCTCTGGTGTCTAGGAAACATTCGCTGGAAGCCCGGAACAGCGGTGCTTGGTCTGTTCACCACCAGTTTATATAGCCCGGTTGAATAAAATGAAAATTAGTGACCCCTTCCTTTTTGTTTTTCCTTCTTTTCTTTCTTCTTTGAAATTATCTTATCGCCTGTTTTTTGAAAGAGTGTCTCAAATTTCTGGTTAGCGACTGAAACGGTCGACTCCACCACGCGGGGTGCAAGAAAGCGGCGTCATGGCGCCAAGGACTCAAGCACACTGATGTATCTTCGACGGAGACTGCAAAGCTGTTGTGACGCAACATAGTATTCGCTTATGCCCCAAAAGCTGTTATTGAATCTTTACGGAAGTTGAAGGCAAGATAATCGCTTTTTGTTCCTGGAATGCCTGACATTAAGTCATGAGTTATGTTGCAGTGCAAGTGGACCCATAATGCCTAACTGCAGTTGAGCTTGTCGGGAACAGCCATACTTCGGATGAGCAGCTTCGTCGGCAGTAAACCTGCGGAAACAGTACTGTCAGCCTTCTTCCTCAACATTTTTGTCGAATATGCCCAATTACACTGTAAAAGAACTCGTAACCAACACAGGGCAGCATCGCTTGGCGGTGCGGTTATATTTTAAAAATGTTTTTCTCTTTGAATTAGTTTTTGTATTGCTCAATAAATCAGAACGCTCAGGTAATCAAATAATGGAATGCTTTTTAAGGAGAATTGGAGATCACCTCCTTACAGTGGAATCTCGATGAAACGAATCCACGGTGTAAGATATATACTCTTTAGGTGGGGACACTTCTCGGCTTGCTTGCTAGACGCGATCGACCAGATAAAGTAGCATGGGCGCGCGTCTATCGGGGCGGTGACGGCAGCGAATACCTATCGGCGGAACGACGCAACTTCAGTTAGAACGCACGCGAGAGCGTGCGCCGACAAGGAACGCGCGCATGCCCTCTCCCCGGTGACCTACTTTCGTGCTTCACTCAATCATTTCGGATTTCCCGCGAACCGCCGGTTGCTATAATAACGGGAGATTAAACCAATAAAAAGCTTTCTGTGTTGAAGTTGCGTCGTACTGCCGATAGGTATCCGATGCCGTCACCGGGCAGATCGGCGCGCGCCTTTGCTACTTTATCTGGTCGATCGAGTCTGGCGAGTGTCCTCACCTAAAGAGTATATATCTTACACCGTGTACGAATCTCACGGGGTCACGAAAAATATTCGTATCATCGAAACACAAATAAAACTAGCTAAATTAAAGAGTCAGAGGTGAACTCACTCAGGCACACGCACGTAAAAAGCATTTACAGCATAGACCATAGGCGGAAAGTTTTCATTTTTCCGGGAGGGGGGGGGGGGGGGAGGGGGGGGCTGGGGCTGGGGCCTGACCAGTTTTCCGAGCCCCACCCATGTATGCATATATATATATATATATATATATATATATATATATATATATAACCTTTACTAACAGTTACACTGGAAACTTCCTGTGACCTCGAAAGATTGTTCACTGGAGTGACGAGCTTATATGAGTGTTTGCAAGACCTCAGAGTAGCAGACAACTCAGTTTTACAGCCTGAGTCCCCTCGCACCGCCAAGAGACTGGCTTCTCTTGGTTGGGCCATGCGACAAGCGGTTTCAGTTAAAACACGTTAGGGAGATACATGTGTTTTGTGCGTATTATATCGCACAAGTACACATCTATGAAAAAGCAATGTAACGCTTTGTACAAGATTTAATAGAAAAGATACAATCAAGAAATCTTTTCCTGACGAAAGGTCAGCTATTGAGAAGATAAGACTTAACATACATAAACATTAAACGATATATATAACAATTTCTGACCACAACTTATGGCTAGAATTATTAGCGTAAGTATAATGTGATTCCATAACGCCATAGTTTCATTACATGTCAAAGCATGCCTTATGCCACTGGTTTCGTTTATTTTCCGGAGGCAGAACAAATGATTATAGAGTAAAAATTATCAGGTGCCCAAATAAATAAACATAATAACAAATAAATAAATAAGACAGCGGTATCTGGAAAGCGCAAAAGGACTCGATAGCAAATATAGGAACAACGTGGATTGTGTTATTGAGAGGCAAATGCAGCATACGACAAATAAAAATTAATAAGGAATATGCACAGATAGACTAGGGAGTTTTACAAATAGCGCAACCACGCGTCTTTTCTTACCCAAATGCCCTCACTCTGCTTGCGCTGTTCTGGACCCCATTTTCGTTCCTTTGTATAACTTTTTGCGTTGTTTTCTAAGCCGGGTGGTTTGCTTTGACTTGTAAGTTGGTGCCTTTTTCTCTCCTATTAAAGACATCAGTTCGTTGTCTGATGCGATGATTTCAACATCATTGAAAAAAGGGCATTTGATCTGGAAATGAAGTCGTCGGAAATCTTATTCAAATTTAATTTGGCGGGACAGTTCTTTGTCTGCGTGAAAAAATTACCAGATGGTTCAAACGGGCGTGTCCAGTCGTCTACCGCAAGTACATTTTCAGTCACTGAAGGCAAGAAAAGGACCTCTAAAAAATTAAATTATGTGGTTTTACATGCCAAAACCACGATCTGATTATGAGGCACGCTGTAGTGGGGGACTCCGGAAATTTGGACCACCGGGGGTTCTTTAACGTGCACCTAAATATAAGTACACGGGTGTTTTCGCATTTCACCCCCATCGAAATGCGGCCGCCGTGGCAAAAGGACCTCTCAGATGTGGTCGACGAGACCGGTATGGACAATTAGCTTGGCCATTTCCGGCAAAAGGTTTCGCAGGTGTTCGCCCTTGCCCCCCGTAAACATGTGCACGACGTCCCCAAATGTGTGCAATGATGCCGACCTTTGCTGGCTTAAAATTTCAATCAGCATATCTCTGTCAAAAATCAGGAGTCCTGGTTCAAGGTCGTCACCGTAGAACTATGTTATATATGCTTCGTCTTCCTTCCCTATGGCAAGCTGCTTAATGTGGGACTTATGCTGCCACATATCAGGTGGATACCTGTTGTTTAACGAAGACAGCACTGTGTCAAGTACTTCATAGAACCTCTGGCGGTACATGTCACTCGCTGATGGAAACACGTGAGCTGAGGAACCTTCATAATAGCGGCGTGGGGTCTTCTTTCGCCTAGCGGCTAGAACACACGGGTCTTCAACTTCTACTTTTCCTGCCTCTGCCATACATATGTGGGTCACGCGCTTCATTTTGAAGTTAATCTCCGCCGAGTTCAAGCTTGGGCCATCCGAGATGGCTGGGGTCCCTTCGCGTGCGCTGTCTCCCCGCGCGCCTAGTGTTATGTTTCCGCTGGTGCTTATACGGTGGAAAATACGCTTCCTTTTCAGCGTCAGACGGGTTCTGCCGAAGTACCGATAAGCGAGGTGCTCACTATTGGTTTTGTCGTTGGTGCTCATGCTGTGTTTGTAGCCGGTGCACATTGCCACATCCGCAGCCGCGGTAGAAGCGAGCTCGACGCCTGTTTTATATTTATCCTTTTATTGCGACTGCAATTGCATGTATCGACACCCCAGGCAAGTTTTCGCTGTCGTCGTCGCTGTGATATTCCGTATAAAGTCCAAAAGTCTTAAGAGTGAGCAACCTATACGCTGTGGATGGGAGAAAAAGCGCGTAACACTGAGCCGAAAAGGATGGAGGCTTGATCGACATTATCTTCCCACGCCGTCAATATTCGGGTTAAATGGAGGTCACGTGATCAAATGCGCACATAGGGAGGAGAGCACGCGTCTTCTCATCTAGCCCTGCCGCAGCTGCAAATTACTGTGTGCGGTTGACGCTTATGCGGCCCGCGTGCCGTATTCAATTGTTGGTAATCATTGGGGGGTGCAATGATCTTTTTTTTTCTGAGTCCTAGTAGAAGCTCTGATGCGCATGACTGCTATTGATACCGATTTCGAGTGAATCCGGCTTGGCCTCACTTCGGTTAGTAAGTTATATATATATATATATATATATATATATATATATATATACGACCTCTGCATGCACGTTGCGATGTTTCCATCCCCAGTAAATGTTGTAAATTATTATGAGTTTTGTTTTCATGAGTCGCTAGCATTTCCTACAGGAAAAAGAAGCAATGCTGAGACACATATCATTCACGTGTATTTCACACACCGTTGATAAAAGACTCTGCCGAAGGGGTCACTGAAGTCTGCAGGTCTTTTTCAGTGTCAAAAAAGTGTGCAAAGCATTTTGTAGCGAGTTGAACATACAACAACATATTGATTTTCTAGACATAGACTATCCATATCATTAGAAATAATTATTAGTTAATTGGCTAGCTCTTTCCCTTTAAAAATATAATAAACTTTGTCCTGTGTACACATTGAAATATAATGTGTCTGTGAATGGTGTTCACACTGGAAATTTAAATAACATGTTGGAGTTAAAAAATACGGATGAGGGAGCCGCCGTTGGAGCTTCTAATGCGCTTGTTTTCCTATCGCCAGAATTTTCAGAAATAAAGCGAAATTATGAATAAAAGCCGTGCACGTCCGCGTCAACAATGATGCAGTGAGCTTTTAGCCACAATAACATTGTAAGGGCAAATGTAGAGGCAACTCAAAAGAAACCTTAAACGGTTTGGGTAACAGGACTCTGGTACTGACATTTTAGGAGCGGGGGGGGGGGGGCTCTGCCCCCCCCCCCTTACTCCCGGAAAGTTCCGGAGGGGGCTCGAGCCCCGGAGCCCCCCCGTAGTCGGCGCCTATGGTATAGACCACTTATAACGTAACCGTTTATAGTGCAGAACTGGCTACAACGCGGCCTTTTCCGACTCCCGTTTACCCTCCCATAGAACTCCATGTATACGCATACCGCTTAATGTGCAGCCGCGTGAGACGAAATACCGGTTAAAATGCGGCTTCCGCGGGAAAATCTCGCCGACAAGGGCGGTAGCGAGTACGCTTCTCAACAAGGTGCGCCCACCGATGGGAGAGGAGATCAACGAGGGTGATGCGGAGGAGGAGCACGAGACGTGGAGCATGAGTCGAAGGGCGATAAAATCGTCGCCGCGCGCCGAATGTGCGAGTGACAGCGCACGGGGGACGTGCGCCTTCACGGAGAGCGTTTTTCCGTTGCGCGAAAGGCCGTGGGGGAATGGGAGGGAGGGAGGGGGGGCGACGCTGTGCTGAGGCACCAAATGCCTATATTGCAACCGGGCACAAGGGTAACTGGCGACGCAATCTCCCACGCGAAAGGAGCAAAGCGGGAAGGCAGCGCGGGAGGGAGGGGGGGGGGGGAGCGGCTTCTACTCTGCCAACAAATGCGTTCTTGTACTTTGCGCCTGTGCCGGCGGTCGGTGTTGTCACGTGCACCGTATCTTGAAAGCGATCTCCACATGGCTCTGACCTTTGTATGCACTGTGCTTACGCCGCTCAGTTTCCGTTTAAGCGATAGACCGCACGAACCTTCGCTCGCTGCGGCGGCGTGGGGAAAAGCACAAGAGCAACAAAAGCGCCACCGCTTCAAACTCTTCGCGCCTAGTCGCGGTCTCCGCGCTGTCTGGTGCCGCGCCTCCGCGCCAAAAGAGAAAGGGAGAAAGCGCGTGACTGCGCGCTGTTCTCTTTCACGGCCGTCGGTGAGGCGGCGTTTATTCGTATCAACCGAAGCAGGTCGAAAATCGATTCGTAACCGTTCTCTCGCACGTTGAAAAGTAATGGGGCTCGGCCGGGACCACAGAAAAATTCGTATCATCCGGAAATTCGTATTAGCCATGATCGTATCATTGATTCCACTGTACCTTTATTAACCAGAGTGATGTAAAAAATGGCATTTAGAAGTACTTTAAAATTTTGGCATTTATGGTGCATGAATTACACGATTCAGCGAACTTCTCAAATATAATAATAATTTCCGGAGTTTTGCTTGCCAAAACTACAATATGATTAAGAGGCACGCCGCAGTGGCGTACTCTGGATTAACTTTAAGCACCTGGGGTTCTGGCATTCGGTCCCCATCGAAATGTGGCCGCTGCGGTCGGTGATCGAACCCGTGTCCTCGAGCCTAGCAGTGCTACTTTTCAAATGTAATGGCGCTTGGCAGAACCTCAAGAATAGTCTCAAAAGATAGCACAAACACAAAAGTCAATAGCCAGCGGATGTTATTATGCTCAAATTAATGTGTTTACTCGTGTAAATTCTAGGATTACAGGTATTCTGGGCTGTTCACTATGTTTGTGATATTTCCCCCCAAAACTGCTTTGGTAGCAAAGTGAAATAAAATCTGCAAAATGTTCCAATTCACTAGTTTTGTCAGGGCTGAAAAAAACTAAGCACAGAGACATATCTCCTCATCCTAAACTTCTCGCGGCCCCGCTTCTTCTCGTCACTTGACACTCGCTCTCCCAGTTTCGGCGCTTGCTCGGGAGGCGTGGGGCCTCTTCCAGAGTTACACGAGTTGAGACATTAAATAATAAGTTCTGCAATTCGCGCATGGGTTTTCATCATGGCTAAGGTTGCGTGTAGTATTATTAGTAGTATTGTCACTACTACGTGACAATACGTCCACTCGGTGGTTTCCAAGAACCTTTCAGGTCTCTCATGATTTTGGCGTTGATTATATTTTATATTGTGTAATACTTCAGAAACAATGAGAAAGCGCTGTTGACCTGCGTGAAGCAAGTGATTTTAGTGCATTTCAACAGAATATCTGATTTTTTTTTCTTTTTTGTCGCGTTGTGCTGGCTGTCTGCTGCCAGTGGGAAGTGGTTTGGCAGGGCTTTCTCCAGCCCTGCCAAACTTGCACGTACTAAATTGCTGTAGTTTATAGTTTTGTCATGTGCTCGGCATTTATTGTGCGAATGGCTCTTCCGCAGAATCTTTCATGTTGTTAGGCGGGCTAAAGGTGGAAAAATGTTTCCTTTCCAGCAGCGAAAAGAGCGCAGGCTAAAGGCACTCAAGCAGGCGAATGGAGGTCGCGTAGCCTTTATTTTTTTTAATGAATACTGCTGATCTCGAGATCGTTGCAGGGAGGGCACAAATACAAATACAAAAGAAGCACAATCAGGTAATTTATACATGGAAAGCACTAATATACTAGCAGAATACATGAAATTATTAGTAGCAATATATAAGCTTGGTATGAGTAAAAAAAGTAGAAATCACGAAAATACAATGACAGGATGCGCGATGATGCGATCAGATTATTCAACCAAAATCCCGATACAGGTTTTCAAGAATTGTTCACAGAAACTGCTCAGCATGTACATTCATTTCCACCATTGCTAATGTTACGTTTAGCTTGTGTGGCAACAGATAGCACGAGCGCCCATTTATGGTTCGATCTTGCGCCTGCGTTCCTGATTGGACCAGACTGTGTTTCGTGTTCCAGACTGCCGCGTGAATCTACGCATGGCTCCCATTGATCGAGTTAATGCAGCCGCTCTTTTCGACGCTAGGGCCAAGGCGCATTTAAGTTATGGCCCTTACAGGCGGGCGATACTTTATAAAAATGGCGGCGCACATGGTTGTTTACGTCGTCATGGCAACAGGCACAGCAGCCGCGCGGCACCTCTTTATAGCAGTTCCTTTTTTTTCTGTATGTTTTTATTATTATACCGACTTGACTGGCTCGCTAGCCGGAGTGCTCCCCCCCCATGTTGCGCGCACACGGTTTATTTTATTTTCTCTGCCTTTGCTCTGTGCGTGCGCTACGCCGTGCAATGACTTTTTTTTTATTTTATTCAAATACACAAAGAATTGACGGCGCGCCATGCGCAAGTACACAAATAATGCCAATGCGTCCTTAAAAGCACGAGACGCATTGACATTGTTTGTTCCAGACTGTGCTGTGAAGACAGAACCCCGGACGGGATATAGAGAGCGAGCGCGCTGCGCTGTAGATAAGAACTCAGCTTCTAACTTTTGTACTTGCTGCACTACGTTGCTCTGTTTCTCCATGTTCACTTGCCCGTAGCGATGTATTAAACCAGTTTGTTCTGCGTCGTCTTGTCTGCTAGCCGTTCCCTCCTCGATGATCAAGGAGGGGCAAGCTGCGAGCGAACGCTGTTCAAGTTGGCGGCCACTCCAAGTTATGAAGAAGTTATTTAAAGATAAAGCGTCAGTAACGGAAGGACCAAGTTCATTCCGTTCTCCAATTGTTTTAAGGAAATATGAACATTTAAAGCAATTTCAGTTAAAGGTGTATTCTTTAGGTGTTCATGAGTGCTTCTGGCATGTTGACCTAGAACGATTCCAAGAACTTAGTGCGGATACGTCAATATTTATGTCACCATGAATAAATTGAAACAAAAACTTGAATCATGCTAGTTTTGCCCTACTTGGCAGTGTTAGTAAACCAGCTCTCTTTAACAATTCAGTCAATAAATCCGTTAACTTGTATTTATTAAAAAAGAACCTTATAGCATTCCTCTGCACCCCCTCCATTCTTGCAACGAGTTCTTTTGTGTACGTAAACCAAACAATATTGGCGTACTCAAGCACTGGTCGAATAAGCATTTTGTAGGCCAGCAGATTTGCACCTGGGGGCGCAAGACGAAGCTATCTTCTTAGAAAGAGTCACTTTAGTGCTCAGCATGTACACCCGTGAGCAAAAGTATACGGTCCAGGGATTGCGCGATAAACCATTTTTTTTTTCAACTGCGTGTTAATGCAACTTGAAATTGAGGACTACAGTCCCAAACTTGGCATTGCGAACTTTCCAGTGTACTTGTAAATTTCAGTTTATGCCTGTTAATTTCGAAGTAATGAAGTTTTTTTGGCACCTGTGGTCCGTATACTTTTGCTCACGGGTGTACATTGATTTCAGAGTCGCTTTAGTGCTCAGCATGTACATTCATTTCCACTTCAGGTTATTTTGTTAACGTGGCTTTCCCATCGGAGAGCGTGTGTTAAAATCACACCTAAATATTTACGTTGAAATACACAAGCGAGAAGTGAGCCATTCATAGTGCAAGTAAAATCAGATATTTGTTTCTTTCTACTTACCGTTAGCGTTAGATTTTTTAGGAATTTAGAGTCATCTGCCACTCCTGACACCAAGAAAAGGCCGAATTTTAACAGCCGAGCTGTTTAAGCCGTCCGTTAGTTCGTCTGCCGTGGACAAAAAATGTGGGCCGATCCTGGCGGTAGTGCAGAAAGGGTCCAAGCGCAATGGCATATACCCCTGTGAACTAGCGAAGCTGAGCCTGGCTAAATCAGCTAAGTATGGTTGGGACTACTTAAGCTTAGTCAGTCATCGATAGCCAATCAATAGCTATTCGATCAATAATCAATAAATTTCAGAAAATGCTGGGGATGACCTGGTAGTGCTTAGCCTAGCCAAAATACGTAGCCAATACATTGCAATAGCCAATCAATAGCTAATCGATAAATAATAAATTCTAGAAAATGCTGGGGATGACTTGGTAGTGCTTAGCCTAGCCCAAAAGCCTGTTCTAGCTAGGTGCCCATCAGCTTCCCCATCTCTTTAGCATTGCGCCTCCAGTGCAAGCTACTCTAATTTTTGTATATGGTGATCACTGCTATTAATTTTGCTGTACGAAATACAATAGTCAGCGAATTGACGGATGTTGGGAAGGCAAATCTTTTATGTGTGTTAAAAATAAAACTGGGCTCAAAGCACAGCCTTGGTGCACTCCCGATGTAACAGCTGCTAAATTGGAAGCTTCATTATGAATATACATGAATTTTGAGCGTACAGGTCAGCAAATTCACTCTCACACATTTATTTAAAAGGCGTGAGTGCGAGTGAGTGGAGGTGAGTGTGAACGTGAGCGAGTGCGGGGCCTGGAAAAAATTATGGTGAGCGAGTTTTTTCCCACACTGCCAACCTACGGGCATAACTGTCTGAATAAATACCAATATGTAACCAAACAATTCCAGGCTAGCACCACCAGTTACCCATCTATTGCAGAAGTTCTCAGCTCAACAGACATACTAGGAATACTGGACACGTTGCTGTGCATAAGTGCTGCTGTTGCTGGACTTATTTCTGAGTTACCTCACTTACCTCACTGTACACACACCACATATACTACGAAAAAAATTGTAAGCATACAAAAAGCAAGAGCTACAATTGTGTGTGCATATGTGATCATGAAACAAGCATGCTAATTGTAAATCTTGCAAGACTGCATGACATCACATCCTAATGTCAAAAGCAATGTTCATTCACATTTAGTCTGCATAGTACATCACATACACTTTAGAAGAGGAAGACTAATCTAATTTCAGCTGGGATTACTGTTTATTTGTGCAATGAAAAACTGCAGAAACAAAGTATCACTGCATCTTCTCTGCTTGGTACTTGTAGTACAAGTCCTTGCAGTCTTCTTCACTGATGATCTCCCAGCCAGTTTCTTTCACACGGTACACTGCACAAAAATACAACAGGATTAATGACCTCCCTCACTCTTGCCGAGTGGCCGACAAAAACAGTGTGGGCAGAGGCATAAAACTGTTTATGCATGTGTTGCAAGTACTAAGAATGGTTTTAGATTACTCAATGCAATGCTAATCCTAGCAAATGCCCTTGTGCACCTTGAGAAACTGATCATCAGCTCAATCAGAAGAGGTACACCGTGCGTTTTTGTTCAAAAACAAATTAAATTCTGCGGTTTTAGTGCCAAAACCACGATCTGATTATGAGGCACGCTGTAGTGGGGGGGCTGCAGATTAATTTTGACCACCTGGGGATCTTTAATGTACGTGTTTTTGTTCAAGCTAAGGCAAGCATTTATACAATAATATGGCAACATGCACGAAAATTTCGCCAACGTACATTTTTGCTGAAATGTGGTTGCCACGGAGCTTGGCTAAGTAGCACCTGTGGCGACCCCTTCACAAATGTGGTGGCCATGTGTTCACGCTGTGTGCACAGCTCTGCTCAGCTGTCCACAAGAATTCACAAGTACATTCTTGGCTAGTGCATCAACCATGTGGAATGCATTTTCAATGTCACTTTGCCTGAGGTATTTACACTGATGCAACTACAGCATATACATTGCACAGTGTGAAATAGGTGTGCCGACACCTCACTAAAAATGTACGGCTACGGCAAATACAGTTGAATACTGAAATAATGACATCAGCAGGGATGCAAAAAAAATTTGCTTTCGTGAGAATTTCGTTGTTGCGAATTGAGACTGCACAGACAGGAAATGTGCTGCAAAACGAAACTTTACTGTTAAAATTTCATTAGACTACTTTGGTGAGCCTTGCTTGAGGCTATAGAACCAAATTGCCGCCATCACAAAGTGCGCCTCATGTGTTGCTGACAACTTTAGGAGATATGACCACTTTCGAGAGATTTCATGTAAGTCAGCACCAGACGTGTTGGAGTCTTTGAATGATAGTATTGATATGCAATCGTGCACACTGTTACCTGTAGACGCCGATGTGCCTGGCACCGAGTTACGCGCAATCTCGTGAAAGAGATTGTAACCCCGAAAGCGATCGAACAAGAATCTACGTCGGGCAAATCTATGATCGGCGATGCCTGTTGGTGGTACCAAAACTATTGTTCTTGAAGCAGAGGGCACATATTTTTGGACAATCACTTTCGAGGTCGCAATACGGCTCGGAAGTGTGGCAGTCCACACTGCGGCCCCCATCTCAGGCGTTTATAAAGAAGTCTATGTCAGTGGGACGTGGATTTCTTTGTTATTGTGGTACTTTGTTTTCTAACTGAGTCGTAGACTATGCACTGCGCATGGTACGCAAAAACAGTCGTCAAATGTAAGCAGAGGTCAACGGTGACGTGGCCGTGCCATTTGAAGCACGCAATCAAAAAACAAGATTGTGGCCATGACGCGTTTTTGGTGCCAGCAATCGTTTCCGGTGTTCTGCCATTTTTGCAAACAAAAATGCCGGTGGCCTCGTAAACATGCTCTGACAGTATTTTACGCAAGTGGGGAAAAATACATTTGAGCACTTTTTGTACTCCGTTAGCATTAAACGGGGTCAATGTTCTGGCGGATAATATGGGATCTAATGTTCTGGCGAATTTAATTTATGCGAGACTGCAGTTTAGTGACATTTCGTTGTCAAGAGATATAAAATGCACTGAATCCTATGGACGTTTGCTGTGGATATGCAAATATTTTGTTGTGGCGAGAATTTCATTGTCTTGGGTTTTCATTACCGCGGGGCTCAACTGTATACTATTTTTAAATTATTGCATCAATTGTCAGTTGAGGCTATAAACAAGTGGAACACCAATGTAATTACTATTTCAATGCTATATCTTGTCGTGCATCGATAGTGGTTGGAGCTCTGCTCTACCTGCGTTATCGAGATCAGATAGCCGCGAAGGGTGGATGATAAGAGTGGAAGGAATTGCCAAATTATACTGGCCCTACTGTGACTACACCATACACATTGCAAAGCATAAAAAAGTGTGCTAGCACCACATCAAAAGTGCATGCCAATTACCGTATTTCAATTAATGCATTTGATTTTCTTTTTTGCTAAAGTACTAGCAAGAAAAGCACTGCTCACTATACTTGGAACAATGCTCCCAGTTTTCAATGTTTCAGGAATTCACCAAGGTCATTTAAAAAAGTCAGAACTACTACTTACCACGTACAATGCCTCCACTGGCAGAATCCCTGAATGTGGCATGAAAAATGGCTTTGCGACCCAGCTCAAAGGCCTCCTCATCTGACATCTCATAGCTGTATCCATTGTCAAGAATACCATAGGCATATGTTGATCCAGAGCCACATGAATACAGACTACCTGGAAGCCGGTTGCCTTCATTATCCACATAGTAGAGACCAGGGCCCTGCAAACCGTAAAAGGAAGTCAACATTTTTTTTCTGCAGTGTAGGTGGCACCATCACCACTTGCAACCTCTGCCACTTAAAGCAGGTTCAGTGCTGATGCAGGCACCAGAGCATGCTCACTACAAAATGCATGTTGACGAAAACAGAGTACCTCATCGATATAAATACTCTACACAACCAACACAACTGGTTATGTTTCAGGCAGAAGTTGGCAGCAGTAAATGATTACTCTGCCATGCTGGGTCTGTCAGGGTAACCTGGTTGGAATGCATGTCAGAACTGTGGCACGTCTTCAACATAGTTAAAACAAAGCTTGGGTCAAGAACATGCCTCATGCATTTCAGGCACCTACGTACAAGAGAGCAGAGGAAACTTTATTTTTATAGTGCTCATAGTTTCCAGAGTCTTTGATGCTTTGGTGGTTTACTGTGCCATTTGAACCGTAACTGTTTGAATCATCAACCACACACACACATGCCAAGTTGGAGGTTCTTTTAATTCTGATTTTTTGCAGCAGCGAAATCTCTCTACTTATTTTTGTTTTTCTGCCACTGCAAATGACCAATATTGCTGCAGAGGTCTTTGCTGACAAACTGCGGCCTTGTATTTGTGGATGGGCGGGTTTGTGAAGGGCCTTGTCAACATGTGTCCAGCAGGTTGCGAGATGAAATGCGAGTAGCAATACTGGTATTTTTATTCTTTCAGTCCTTAAAGGGCCTTGAACCACCCTTCAGGCTTGGTGACTGCCAAATTTTGCAGTCATGCATGGCACATGGATTTCGCAAGTGGAGTGCGAAGTCACCTTTCTCTTAAATGTCTCTTTTCAACAGAAGTGTGCTCCTCACTCTTTCTGGACGCTTTATTTCGCAATATAGCAGAAGCCCATATGCGGCTGCTATTCGCCAATAGTCGACATCAATCAAGAAGGGTGTTTCGATCAGTGCGCTTCTTCCCACTGTTACTGTGTACATTTATTGACACAGTTTAATGAACAGGCTGAAGTAAGCGAAAATCTGCTTTTAAATTTCAATAATTACGTACTTCAGGAAGAAGCAGACTGTCGTCTGCTCACGCTTGGCCGGGCCGGCCACCCGCGTAGGAATTAAACTTGGGCCATCCTGCTAATCAGTGTCGTAGCCATCGGGTCTCACTAATTTCGACTAGTTTTGAACACTCCACAAGACTATCCACGTGAAACTTGGTCAGACCACACGCATGCTTGCCAGCACGCACTCACTCCTGGCCACTCTTGGGTAGACGCCTTGGCAGATTTCACTTCGTAATGAGCTATTGATATTGCTTCAAAATGCGCAAGTTGGATGTGGCTACTATTTGTCGGTCAAGCTGGTGCAGGACAAAGCCTGTCCACACCACGTAGCACAGCCAGACAGGAGCATATGAGCGCTAGCGCGGACTCTAGCCCTGTCGCGCACAAAGCAAACGCTGCAGTTGCATGTAGCTTGCGGTCTGCTACATAGTGTAGATACCGTGGCTGCCATGCGGTGCCTCAACGAGTCCAATGGCCGAGCGCACTGCGGCTCGCTGAGGAAAACTGCATTTGGTGCGTCGTTGGTGTCAAATTGGAAATAGTAGCGTCTACATGAACATCCAAAATCAAATTTGAACTGTGTGCCACGGTGACGTTCAGTAGGCAGAGCGTTGAGGGCACACCCCCCTCCGCCGTAGCTTTTGTAGTGCAAGTCATTGAAGGAGCGCAAGCACCGTGAACTGTTTGATTGCCAATAACTGTGCTTCTGCTGAACGCATTGAAGTACTTATTGTGACAAAGTATTTATGAAATAGCATATTTTAACTTCAAATTAATTTCTTGACTTCAATCAAAAGTGGTTCAGGGCCCCTTTAAGATGTGAAAATACCGAAATATAAATACATGAAAAACTTGAATGTGTGCACAAGTGAAATATAGCACCCGGGTAAACCTTGCTTGAACAAGCTTCTGTAAGATTTCCTACTGATGCACCCTCATGGTCCATAGAAATTAGTTTCAGTTCAAGAAGCTGCAGTAAATGCTGTATGAAACTTAAGGCCACGGCTCCAAGTTCATTGCATTTTCTGTCTGCAAGCTAAATGAGAAAGTGATAAAGGTAGCTTTTATACAATACAAATAGCTTTCACCATGGCATTTTGAGGACACGTTCACATCTGAAGCTTTCTGTAGCATGGGCAGGTGAAATCTATGTCGATGCAAGAAGGTAGGTTCAAAAATCTCTTTGTGCTTGCTGATCTCTTTGTGCCTAATGACATATTTGGCAATAAACAAAATGAATTTTGCCCGCTGTAATTTAATGAGAACACAAGAGCAGAGAGGTTGAAGCCATGCTCATTTGTAAACATTCGGTCAGCTACATTTCAATGTGGCACAATGTTTTAACTAGAGGTGGGCGAACATAAACTTTTTTGAATACGAATAGTATCAAATATCGAATTGAATATAGAATAGTCAAATGCAGACACATAAATTTACAGCAGAAATATTTATTCCAGTATAATTAGGTACCATGCTTGTACTGACTAGAGAAAAAAGACAGCATACTCTCATGGACAATTAGGATCAGTTTTAAACATCCCTAACTGTCATTGAAAGACCTGCACAAATAGCCTATCAACATCTTTATAGCCTGGTTGCAAACAAGCTTTCCAAGAATGAGTGTCTGCTGTATGACTAGCTTCCCAAAAATGCTAAATAAATGGCTGTTAAAAAATACATCAGAAGTTGCGGAAAAAGAAAAGAAAAAGCTGCTGAAGGACTTGTGTGCTGTAGACACATGTAATAGACACATGTTGCAAGGCAAACATCACTGGTTGCAGCGTAAAAGATAAAACTGCTGCCATGACTAGCCTGCAAAAAACACTAAATTACAGACTACAAGCAAAAATTACAGGTTGTCATGTAGGCTTCCACTGCGAAACCAAAAACAAATCTTGCATTACCGATTTTGTTTTTGCACTGCTTCGAAAACTTTCGTCGTTATTTCATTTCAGATAACTTGTGATACTTTGATTAGGAGACAGAACAGTAACCCAGTAACGACTTTACTAGTGGCCTGTTGTGAAATACTTTATTGCGTAATATTCAATTCGTATCTGACCAGTTATACCAGTTATAACAAAAGTTACAACAGAATAAAAATGGGAAGCAACAAATGTTTGTCTTACCCGTTTGTCCCAGCCACAGATCATGACGCCCTAGAAACAAAGGAGGAAAAAAATAATAATAATAAAACACTTCTACACTAAATAATGAGAAATAGTATTAGAGCTTGTTATGTTAAGATAGTATTTGTCTGAATTAAAACATTTTTGTTTGATACAAACTACAGTAGAACCCCGTTGTTACGTTCCCGGGTGCTCCGTTTTCTCGGCTGTTAGTCGTTTTCGGCCGCTCGAGGCACAGCTCCCATAGAACCCAATGCATTCGTAACCCCGTTGTTGCGTTGCAACTGTGGAACCATTCCCGCATCATACGTTGCGAAGTGCCACCCCGCGCTGGCCCGCGCCGGCCCGAGAGGCCACTTTGACTTTTCATGATGCTTGGCTTGGTGGCTTGACGATGGCATTGGCCGCCTTAAGTGCTGGGGGTGACACCTATGACGTATTTTCAGTTTCCGCTAGCAAACTTATGGCCTTTGAGATCCGTATTTTCTATCTAAAGATGGTGTCTATGACGCGTTGTGGCCCTAAAATTAGTTTTGGCGCATAGATGTTCTGTATAAAGTCCAAGGGCGATAACGCCGTCGCCGCGCGCCATATGCTGTATGTGCAAGTGAAAGCGTGCGAGGGGAGCTGACGACCGTGTCTAAACCTCGCGCGCGAGGAAAGAAAAGCAGGGAGGGAGCGTGCCTTCTGTTGCGCTCGAGGCACCGGCGAGGGAGGGATAGCGAACGGCGTTGTACTCTAGCATCAACTGCGTACCGCACGGCAGCGCGTGGGCCGTATCTTGAGAGAGATCTGTGTTGGGGGCAGAGTCTAGGCAGTGTAGGTGCGTCGGCAGCTCGTTTGTAGCTTTGTGCGTGCTGTGTTCTCGGTGCTCAGTTTGCGTTGAAGCGATAAACAGCATGAAGTTCACTTCACTCGCTGCTGCAGTGGCGCTTCCTCACACCAGCGTTTGACAGTGTGTGTCCGCGCTCATTGAGTGTGATGTGTTCATGTTTGCCTGTGTGCGCCGACACCATGCTTGTTAATATAGTTAATAAGCGCATGTTTACAAGTTTATACGGATGATAGAACTACTATCCTTACTTTGTATAGCTGTCTACTAATTTGCAATCGCAATAGATACTTCAACTTTCGGGCGAAATTACGACTTTTTTCACACGTTAGAATTAAAATAAAATTGTGTGCAGTTCAACACCTACTCTCCATTTCTCAATTTTTCCTGTTTCCCGGCTCTTACGTTTCTTTTATATGGTCCCGTGAAAAACGTGTCAGCGGGGTTCTACTGTAATTTCTTTCTACAAGCACGTCAGCATCAATGCTTAGTCAATTTATAAAAAGCAACATCGGCATTTACAGTAAAACCTCGCGACAAGGCTGAAGGGGGAGCCTCTCATCACGGTATATCTATTACAGTTAAACCTTGCTGACACATTCCTGTCTTATGTTTTCCCGGCTCTTTCGTTCTGCAATGCCGGTCCCATTTAGTTTGCACGGGGGTCAGATGTATTAGTTTCCTGTTATGTTTCCCATTGAGGGTGTTACATCTAAGAACTGTGACGGTGCACCACTGATGCAGCATCGTCGGCAATGTCTTTGTTGACCACTACATGTTGCCGCCGAAAACAGTCACTTCAGAGCACCTGCTGTGCAGCACTCTCCGCGCATTATGACACTATGGTGTTGCGGAAAAGGAAGGTACTTTCATTTCATTCAAAAAGAAGCACAGCATTCTGAAGACAGTAAATTACAAACCCAACATGAAAAAGAGCGAGATTGCCAGGGAGCTCGGCCTCTCACTGTCGATTGTGAACAGCGTTGTTGCCAAAAGACTGCAAATGCTCGAAAATAAACTGTTATTATTGAACATTCGGCCCGAACACCAAAAGCCTCATTTGTAGTGCTGCTGCAAATGTTATCGGACATTAAGTTTTCTAAGATCATGCATTATTTTTTTCTGCGGTCCCTAAGAAACGTAACAATGGGGTCCTACTGTACTTTGTCATGATTGCGCACCCTCGCTGTTGACATTGGCCACAAGTAAAGGCAAGCGGTGTGCTCTTAGTGACCAATCAGTAAGGCGATGCAAAATCGCTCCGCATACTGCCAAAGGATTGCGAAATATTGTTTTCTGCCGAAATATTGTCTTCAGCGAGATGACTGCTTTCTCTAACCCAGCTGTCAATGCTAATCCTCCGCGCACTCAAGTAGTGACGAAACACGTCTTACAGTGTTTCATGGGTATGCTGGCGAAGTTCTGCAAGCATGATTTTGTAAAACCCTTGAGGCTGTACACAAGTGGACATGGCCAATTAAGAGCGGAAACGATGGAAAATTAAATTGATTGTTATACGATATGGTCCCTTGGCTGCACATGTGCAGATTATCGCAACTGTAAAGGCCAAGTGCAATGGAATTTTGCGCCACGCAACAAGCCTTGCTTAAGATAGTGTAGATATAGAGGAGCCTCTATGCCAAATTTTCTATTTTAAGTACAAGTGGAAGAGACACGAAAGGCTAGCAAAAGTAGACATTTTTGATACCAAAACAAGAACATGCACACACGCCCACACACACACAGATGTCATTTCTGCTTGGCAGAAGTGACGCATGACCTAAAGTTGCGGTTCCTCGGCATGATTAGATGGTGCCCGTGGCTGCCTGCAGCGCAGTGAAAAATCTTGGAGGCAATAACCGCTAACCACCAGGTGCACGCGTAATCTGCTTAGGTGCTGTTTAGAGGCTGTTAATACATATGAAAGTTATACAATTACCAGAACTGTGGCTTTGCCAAGATTGCTTCAGTTGTATATACTAGTACATATTATTCATTTACAGTGGAATCTCGTTGATACGATTCTGCGATAATACATTTTTCGGGATAATACGTTTTTTTCTTCTTTTCCCGGTAATACGATTTGGTCGGATGATATGCTTTACTTTCTGGTTCCCGTGAAGATCATATCAATAAGATTCCACTGTATAACCATTTTAGCCAAAGTGGGATTTCGTTGCAGTTGGCCTTTAACGGGGCTGCTGCGGTTGCGCGTCAGGTGCGTGTGGATCCCAGTGCAAGATATAATACTCTATAGGACGCTCGCGAGGCGCGATCGACCAGACAAAGTATTCATGGCAGCGGAGAACTATCGGCGGATGACACAACTTCCGTTAGAATGCAGGCGAGAGCTTGCACGGCAAAGGGATGCGCGGATAACACAAGCAACCAGAGAAGAGCATGTGCACGCGGTATTGCGTCGCCGTATTTGCTCCATCGAGGCGATGCCCTCTCCCCTCACGCGCCTCACCATGGTGACCTACTTTAGCATGTCACTCAATCATTTCGGATTTCCCGCGAAGCGCAGGTTGCTACACCACCGGGAGATAAAACCTTTTCCGTCTTGAAGTTGCGTCGTACCTACGATAGGTATCCGCTGCTGCCACCGGACTGATGGATGCGCGCCGTTGCTACTTTATCTGGTCGATCGCACTTCGCAAGCAAGCCAAGCAGTGTCCCCATCTAAAGAGTATATATCTTACACTGTGGTGTGGATGCAACCTTGTAGGCAATGCTGTGGTCTCATGGCTACGAATGCCTGCAACAAGTGTGGTGAACTGGAGACCCTCAAACCACTGCTCCTGTGGTGCAGTGCTTTCAAGGCACCGAGGGAGGAACTCCTGAGATGCTACCGCACGCACAGGCTGCCGGCTGACAGCGCCAAGGCTACGGCCGCGCGGTCCCCCCCATTAAGCACGGGAGGCAGCTCACAAAACAGCGTGCGACTTTCTCAAGCAGTCGGGCCTCGCTATCTGGCTGCTCTACATGACCTTACAGTGGCCGTGCGCGGGGCCGAGTGACAAACTCTCTCAAATAAGTCGCTCATAAGTGAACTGTGGATATTTTTACCAAATCGTTATGTTGTACATGCACAAACAGTTCTCCTTTACTCTATCCACTTTCCCTGTCCTAAGCAGCCCACAGCCTCTATCAAGGTCCATGGATACTGCGAATATGCAGGAAAGATACCAAGAACAGAATTTGAAAAGCATGAACAGAAAATGTGCAACATACTGTATTTACTCGAATCTAATACACACTTTTTTCCCAATAGAACAGGTCCAAAAATTGCATGCACGTTAGAATCGAGTACGACCTCAAGTCTGCGTTACCATATAGCCGTTGGCATTTCAAAATGGCTGCCTCGCACGTGCTTTGAGCCTAGCTACACTCTAGCCTAGCTGCCGTAGCTTCCTCCATGTGCTGCAGCACACGTGCTTAGGCAACGCCTCCTCTAGCTAGATGCCAGGCAGACGGCTCGCTCTCCCATTGTTGACAATCCACCGCAGAGATGCGCGCTTTCACCGAGGGGTGGTGCCACGCACTGACACTGTCTCATGCGGCGCTTCTATGGATCGGGAAAGGCCGTTCCAATGGGCGGGACACAGCAGCAACTTCTCGTTCAACATTTCAGGCATTATAATTTAAACATTTGCTGTAGCTGCTAGAAGATTATCACATGTGGATGTTAAATATCTTTCGCACCAGTGCCAAGCAAATCGTAAGCAGCTTGTAGTACCGGCGCGGCATTAAGCGGGAAGAAGAGCGATCGGTCTTCGATAAACATGGAAAAATGAAGGACACCGCGTAGTAGAGATGCAAGTATAAACTGTGTTTACTGCACCCTTACTGTGGGCAACTAAAATGATCACGCATTGACTACTTTCTCATGAAGAACAACATCATGGCTTGACAGAGTTGTCCAGCTATAGCTTCAACACTTTGCGGGACAATGGTTTCCGCTCAAGAAGCTTAGTCGCCCTGTTTCTGTCAGTCACTCCAATGGCATAGTTCGTGAAAATGGGCTTCATAAACTTCTTTGCGATAAGATGGAGAACCATCTTTTTTTGCTTTTCATCACACTTTTTGCAACGAAGCACAGGAAGTCCCCCGAGAGCCCGGACGCTTCTTCCAACTCAGACTCGGGCTTAGCAATAGAGCTTCTGTTTTAGAGCACGGTATCAGCAAATCTCTGAAGCCTTCTCAGAACATTTACCAGCACCTCGCTCGGGTAGTAAAGTCCTCCTCGGTCCTGGTGAGCAATGAGACCATGTAGGGGATTGTTGCTTTTAGGCGCCTGCAGGAGTGGAATGGAATTTCCGCACGGGTTTCGCTCACTTGCCGCGCGAACGATGAACTTTCCTATTAAAGCTACACTGGTCACATCCAGGTTTGAAACGAGCAGCATTGTGCTGACGCATTGCTCATACAGTTCTCTGCTACTTTGAGAAACTTCTCCATCGCTTCACTGAGCGGGTGGCAGTGCTGGTTAGCTGGAATTAGTTTTTTTTTTTTTGGCTGAGAAAGAGTATGAACTTTGCACATTGCTACTCGAAGCAGCAACAATTCCAGTCTTGAGCATCTTCTCCAGCCCGTATACAGCACTTTTTAACATCCAGTGCATCATTGCACCTAGCACTTCTGCGCAGGAATCCAACAAGGATTCAATTGGGTCACTTGACATTTTTCTTCTCAACACAAACTCGAACATACTGACAAGAAGCAGATGTCGAACACACTCGTCATTCGACTTCGTTGTTATCACGAGTGCATGGTAAGTTTACTTTCTGAGAAAGGTCTCAGGTTTGCTCTTTTTTCCTGTGAAATGAGACGCCTGGCTCCTTTTTACGCTGATTCTGTGTGCACAACGGCACGCAACAATAGCACATAATTGCAGTATTTAGCGTTAGAGAAGCCTCAATAAGCTTGGAACAAGCAAGCACACACCATAAGCACACCGTAGCGCCACGAGTGCGGCTTACGGATGCATTGCGCCTACCTTCACAGGAGGGAACGTAGTGTCAGACCTCGGCTCCTCTAGCGGCCACCCCGAAAGGTTAGTAGGAGAGGGTTCGACAGTGCTCCAGCCGCCCGTTTGGCTCGCATATAGAGGAGGCGTTGGCTTAGGCATTAGTCTTCCCGTTTTCTGCGTCTGGTCTATCACCATAAAGTGCCGAGTTCATCAAGATGCCGCATTTAAAAGGAAAGTGATCATGTGTGTGGAGACGGGCGGAAATCGGGCCACATCACGGATGTTCGGAGAATCCAAAACTTGCGTGCGGGACTGGCGCAAATAGACGGAGAGGATTTTCGCCAGCAAAGCAACGCGGAAGGGTTTCAGTGCACCGAAGCAGGATGTATTCTGCGACGATCCATTTCAGCGATACGATCGCCTTGGCCCAATCTTGAAAGCGATCTGCGACGTGGAGAGCGAGTCTGCTGCGCGCTGTTTTCGCTGGGTCGCGTTGAAGCGAGCGGCATGGTAGCACGAAAGTCAATTCGCTCACCGCGCTTCGTCACTCCAGCGTTTTGACAGTGAGTTTCCGCGGTCAACGAGTGAGAAGTGTTCATGTTTGCTTGTGCGCATGTGACACCATACTTGTTCATTTATTTAGTAAGCAAATGTTTGCAAATTTATACGGCCGATAAAACTGCTACCCTTACTTCGTATAGTGGTCTACTAATTTGCTATCGCAATCGATGCTTCGTCTTGCGGGCGAAACTATGACTTTTTTTAATTCATCGCAACTTGAGTGCACCGGGAGTAAATCTGTTTTTCCAAATGAGAGAAAGTTGTATTTCTGTATGAAAGCATGAGGTGTGCGAAACTGTAAAAGATTTTTATTTGGTCATGAATAACGAGTGCGCGTTACAATCGAGGGCTCGTTAGAATCGAGTAAATACGGTAATCCATAGAAGCTGATTATGAATACTTATGACCCCTTGCACATTTAACCAATTTTAGGGACATGATTAGATGACGGTACTTCTTTAGCCCTTTTCGTGCCACGCTATTTTGACCAAAAATGCCCAAAATTTTATTGCGAAATTTTTTACAAAAAACGCTGCAGACAATGTTTTAGGTGTTCATTTATTTAACATCTCAACCGTTATTGCAAAACTGAATCTTAAGAGCACTGTATCATATACCGCTGGATCAGTATAAAAAGAAAATGTGCAACTCTATCTTCGCCTGCAGAGTACACTTTAAAGTATTCTGATGGGTCATCTGTGTCCTCCACATCTAACGCCGTACCTAGAGATGCCCAAAACGGGAAGTGAAATGGGCATTGTTACAATTCTCTTTGAGCAGCCATGCCCAGAACAAATGCAAACGCATGGGAAACGGCATGCCTGACGATCTCACTTGTCAACATGAACATGGCCATCTGCAGTGGGGGCACGAGAGAAGGAGAATGCTCGGATGGTGGAGGGCATGAGGAAGCCAGTAAGCTGCCACGTGGAGAATGCTTCTGCTTTGCCCTAGCGTGCAGGAGCATGCACGCTGAATGTTTCTTGTATGTTTTCTTTGGAGCACATCGCTCACACGTAACTATGTATTAAACTTGTCTTATTTGTTTTTACGTTGCCTCGTCTTCCCTGCCGGAACCTCTCCGATGGTCAACCTGGTTCGAGCTCCAAGCAGACATCGTTGAATGTTTACTAAACCCCGGCCCGTAATAGCATCCAGGGGATTTATTTACATCGGGTTTACACCACTGCCTTGAGACATCAAAGTCACCAAAAGTGCAACTTTAAGAAGACGAGCCAAATGCATTTAAAATCTGTCTCTTCACTCGAAGAGCACTACACTTGATCTTTGGAACTACTCGATTATTCGCTCAGCGTTTCTTTTCCACGAAGAAACCAACGAAGCTCGAGTTACCGGCGGCACCTAGGAAGACCCAAGTTTCCAACTTATTTTACTTCAGCCGCAACAATAAACTCAGTTGTGCTTGCGCTGCCCACCCATCTACAAGAATCACGACAAAGCACTGAGACGAAACTAGCTCGTCCAGAAAATAGAAGTACCATTGCTCATCCTTGCCCTTTTTTACCAGAAACATGTGGATGAAACCAGCTCATTCAAGGCACAAGAAGGGTCAACAGCACCAATGAAAACTGCGGCTGCATAGTGATGAACACTCATATATGCTTCAACATTGGTGGTGTGACAATGCTGAAAGCACGTCCAAATGTCACTCTATATGGATCACAAAAAAGAAGCGGTATCTTAATTTGTGTTGGAGGGCCCCTTTGAGGAAGGTACATAAAGGTACGCAGGTAAGTGCTAATTTCAAGTTCAAAACATCAGAGCACTCAACTAACCAGAGAGAGCCCCATGCCCTTGTAGTTGTAAAGGATGTTTGCCAGTAGCTTGGATGCTGCTGCTACAGAGATCCGTTCTCGGTTTCTGAGTTCATATATGCTGTGAAAAGAGAAGGCAGGGAGGAAAGGAAAATGCGATAAAATGGTTGATACTGAAATGCAGCTTACAAGAAGTGCAAATGGCCACAAAAGAAATAATGATAAATAAACAATTACACAAAACAGATATATCAGGTCATACAGCAAGCAACTGACTACAACTTTTCACCCCCACTGGAAAAGAAGTAGAACATTGAGCACTAAATGGTGCATGGTGCCATCTCACGGAGCACATTCTCTAGCCATTCAAATGAAGTCATGCTTTGATGCAGTTGTTTGGCTAGGCACTGAGCAGCACATGGTGGACTTAATGTCACTGCATCTGAATGGCTGGTTAAGTGCCAAGATCGATGGGTGGAATAGGCATGCATAGTGGAGAACATGCTTACCCATGGCTACTACTTATGCACTATGGATTCTGCCATGCAAAGGTGACAAGCACTACAACAGCGAGAGGGATCCAGATCCCACTAGGAAAAGCATTCGAGATAAGTGCGGTGAAAAAATACATGGCGCTTATGGAAGCCAACTTCGCACCATGAAAACCTTTGTCTTAGCCGATATTTTTAGGTAAGCGAGCTAATTGCTGTTCACTGAATAGTTATTTATAGGATACAAAATTTAGTCCCTACGTGAGACTAGCCGGGTGGCGTGGGGTCTCCCCTGCGTCGTCTCTGGACCTCAATAAAGTTATTTCACTCACTCACTCACAAAATTATATGATTGAAGCACAACTGGAAGTGTGCCAAAGTAAGAAATAATGCTACCTTAGAGTGATCTGAACAAAAAACACAAGTTGCAATGCTTCCTGGCTTCATTTTATCAAAGCACATTACTCAATGCGGCACCAAACAGAACAGAGCACAGCACATATAAAAAGGAAAGGTGATGCTCGTCTAACTTGTCGAGGGGTGGCCTTATACAAAGCGGAGAAATATTTCTTTAACTGAAGACTTGTGTAGCAGTCACGTGTGCAGACATGGCATTGTATGAAGAACATGTTTCTGCTATTTGTGCCCCTGTTTTTACATGTGAAATAAACAGTCTGTAATGGAGCTTTGCCCTGTTCTTACCTTCTGTGAGCAATTGTTCTTTTGTGGCTCATACGATCTGGGTATACCACTTACAATGTTCAGGTCTTTTTAGTTATGCAAATACCACAAGCAAATTGCATTTATAAGAATGATTTTTATTTTTTAATACATGTGTGGCAAATTAGCCAAAGAATTGCCTCACTTGAAGCATCATGTTTACTGCAACAGTTGAGCTGGCAAAATGGTATAAATTTACTTGGGCTGTTGGCACATGCTACTAGCTTTACCAAAACCCTTACTCAATGCATAGTGCTGCCACTTATTTGAAAGGGTATAAAAACTAATATGTTGGCACATAAGATTAAAAATGAGTGCCGACAGCACAAATTGTAGTTTTGTACAGTAATGTAAAGGCAGTCAAACACCAATCCGAGACACATACACAGACACAAAAAAAGCTTGTTACAATGTTACCAGCATACAAAGGAAGAGAAAAGGAATAGAGGAACAAATTTGAGAGAGCTACTACAGTCCTTGGCAAGGAAACAAGGTGCTGTTAAATTAACAATAAGCTTCCAAACAACCTACCACATCTCTAAAGAACCTTGAAAAAGGTGCACCCAGCCTACCATTACAAAACTAGTTCTGGGCAAGGTAAAGGCAGGGTCACAAATGTTACCAGTGGACAACTGTGGCTTCACATGCTTGCCTTTCATTCTACAGAACACCTAGAAATTAAATGAAAATTTATCCTACCGGCAACGCTCAGCAAGAACACGCTGCCAGTAGACACAGTCTGCAGCCCCACCAGCCATGGTTCCAAGCAGGTATTTGTTGATCACGATTATCTTCTTCACCGTCTGTGAGCCTGCACATTGGCAATGGTATTAAACTATAGTTGTTGTTCAGCTTGAAAGGTGTTTAACTCCACGGTCAAGTCCCTGCGATCCGTTGGACACGGAATATGAGGATTCTTTGTGCAGAGTGGTTGCGTAAGCACTGTGCGTATGTCTTGTTCTTTTCTGCGTCCATGTTTTATTTGCACTACACTGAAAAGCCTTCAAGATGACGTACCGACTGATCAAATATTAACATTTCAATTACCTACAGGCGGCAAATCAAAGCTGTAATATAGCAGCTTTAATTATAAGAAATAAGACATGAAAATATGGCAGCTTAGCCTTTTATGAGACATCATGCAATCTTCTGAGGAATTATCGACTGACATAGTAGCTACTCATTGCAATGGCACAAAGCAAGACAATAGGAGTGTTTAAATAGCAAAATTTGAATATAAAATTGAAAAGTAAATATTTTATCATTTCTCGACATTGAAATAATACACAGATTGTGAGGAGTACCTCCAATTGAAAAAAAAAAGAAAAAAAAAAAAGCTTATTTAAATGACTTGATACACGTAATGCCGTTCACAACCACACATCCAATCAATTCAAGAGCTTGTAAATAAGAAATAACTAAAAGGTGATCATGATCATCTGGTGCACAGTAATAATGGCAGTAATGAAATAAAAGAACACGTTGGGTCTGATGAACGAGCTAAGTGTAAAACTACAGCACTGCACACTGCTTTAAAAGGATGCAAATCAGGACAACTTGCAGACTGCTTAACCCCTTCCATGCCATGCTATTATTCTGAATTCTGACCCAAAATGGCCAAAATTTTTTACTGTGGAATCCTTTACGTAAAACTGTGTGATAACACGCATTTGCTTCGGAAATGATGTCTAGCCAACAAATGCTGCTCTCCTGCAGCAGAATCATTTGAAACAGTTATCACTTGCACCAAGATTTTCCCAGTAGACTACAATAAGTGTTGCTATTCCTTATACAGTAGAACCTCGTTGCTAAGGTTCTGTGTAATACGTATTGTCTTTCGGGATGATACATTTTTCCCCTTTTCCCGATAATACAATTTGGTTAGATAATAGATTGGATGATACGATTTTCGGAGGATACGCTTTATTTTCCGGTTCCTGTGAAGATCGTATCAACAAGATTCCACTGTATTTGAACAGCAAAGATGATTTGATTTGCATTTAAAACTTATTGTATGCCCAGACAGAATCCCATTTCTACAAAACCACCACCCATACATAATCAATAGCCATCCACAACCTCCAATTTCATTAGTGTGTTGTGAAATCTCATAAAATTACAACAGCAGAATTTCAAGAGTAAGCTGTCCATAGTGACATGCACACATAAGTGAGCAGCATCAGAATATGTACGAAAGTTTCAAAGATTGCTTCAATAGTACATTGTACTAATTTTTAACCAATTAAGCTAAACTGAAATTTCAATTGCAGATGGCATTTAAGGATGAGATGGCCTTTAAGAATACTGAACTCTGCTTTACCCACAGCTTCAATGGCCGCAACTCAGACAAACAGGTAATCTAAAGCTCTTTGCTGCAGTTGACGTCGCCCCTATCCTCATTTCTATGTATTCAGGACGATTTGGAATAAAAACAGATTGGAATAGTGTAATGTTACACCCGCCCAGATGTGACAATTTCACACGCTGAACAGGGCGGGAAACGTCACAGTGGTACATGCTAAAGCTTATGCACTTCTTCCCTTTGCCCAACTGCTCAATGCACATAAAATGCGTAGAGTAGCTTTGAACAAATGGTTAAAACTGCTTCCTTTTCAGCATTGTGTTACTGCAACACAGCAATTGTCGGGCACCCCATAGTGGGAGAAAAACTGACAGTTGCGCCAACACATGTAAATGCACTTTAAGGTGTAAAGCTGCATTAGCTGGTTCATACATTTTTTTACAAATCTGTTATGCCCTTTTCTTTACGGCCACTTATTGTGCCACCACAAGAAATACAAACAGGGGACATATTCTGATATGTTACACTTTGGCAATATTTCGCTTTTCGCCTTCAGGCGCGCGCTGATTGGCTGGTTGAGCAAAACCGGAAAAAAAGTCGCGCAACCTAGTAGTTCCGTGCACATCATTTTGACGTCACGATGTCATTGGGTGCTCCCGACATATATTGAATAAACGAACATGCTTGTGTCGTACTGCGGTGTTACATTCGAAAACAACACACCCGAGCTGCTCTGCACCCGCACGGTGCGCTCTCGTGTGTTTTGCAAAGCGTTCAAGTGCGCAAGTTGGTAGTGCATGCAGACATCACGGGTAAGCAGCTGGTTGATTTATTGAACGCAACTATCGCCTAGGCGAACTATCGCCAAAGTGGAACATTTCAGAACACGGCCCCAGCTGTTATTCAACACTTGCTCTATTCAATTTCTTGTCCCTGTCTCTCTTGGCCATTTCTGTAAGAAAGCCAAATGCCCTGTGGCTACAAGGCTAATAATATCTTCACTACTGAAATTAATATTCTCTTGAACCAGACATGAGCGAAAAGTAAACTTACTGGTGTCAGAACTACTAACAGTAGTAAACAAGCCGTAAATACGAGGCATTTCCCAATATAATTTTAAAACTTTGCAGGTATACATAATTATGTTCAAATTTCTGAAGATGCGATTCCATTCAAGATATATGAGGCAATTCGGGTAAGAAGGAAGTTGCACACAGTCAGAACCTTTAAACTTTTAAAACAGTAAGAAAGTTCAAAGAAACTGGTACTATGGAGAAGAAGAAAAGTTTCATGAGAAGAAAAGTTTCATCCTATTTTGATGATATAATGGCACACTTTCACTGTCAATCCTTCACTCAAGAGTTAAACAATATCATAGACACCATACAGATGTTTCAAATTTAATGTCACTTGCAGCTAACATTTCATGGATCTAACAACCTCAAAGTGGTGTTACACAAAGATAATGTCATAGACATAAGACAGAGCTGATGAAAAAAAAAAAAAAAAAGGGGGGGGGGGTAGAAGAGGACACAGTGTGCAAAACAGTCTTAAATGGACAATAAAGAGAACAATTATTTCAGCCGTATTAGCTTATTACCCTTTTCTAAAACCAAGAAAGCCACTTATACCCAGAGAAGATGCTTGACAAGGAAATATACAAAAACGAAAGCTGGTGGCGACACCACTACGAAGTTTCCATGCCAGCTAGCCATGACATCATAAATTTTGATGGCATATCTGCTCAGGCTTGGTGAATTATTTTATTGCGATCGAAATTATATGGACACTCCAAGCGGATTTCTGCCGTCAGCGTCGCCGTGAGGTTCTGTATTAAGTCCAAGGGTGATGGAATCGTCGCCGCGCGCTGTCTGCTGTATGTGCACGTGAACGCACGCGAGGAATGTGCGCTTTCACAGGGAGCGAATGCACGGCAGAGAGCAAACACGACGTCTTCCGTGGTGCGAAAGGCCGTGGGGGGATGGGAGGGAGGGGACGGGACGTTTAGTTGCGGCACCAAATGCTGATCTTGCAACCGGGCGCAAGGGGAACTGGAATATTGCAGGCGAAAGGAGGAAAGCGGGAAGGCAGCGCGGGAGGGAGGGTGTGCGGCCTCTGCTCTGCGAGCAACTTGTACTTTGCGCGGCAGTGGGCGGTTGCGCGCATCGTATCTTGAAAGTGATCTGCAACACGGCTCCTACCTTTGTATGCGCTGTGCTTTCAACGCTCAGTTTCCATTGAAGCGATAGACTACACGAACCTTCGCTTGCTGCTGCTGGCACGCTTGCTCACCGCAGCGTTTTGACAGCAGTTGTGTGCGGTCATCGAGTATGATCTATTCATGTTTGCTTGTGCGCGCTGACACCATACTAAGTAAGAGAATGTGTCCAAGTTTATACAGCTGATAAAACTATTCTTACTCCGTATAGCTCTACTAATTTGCTATAGTAATTGATGCTACAGCATCAATTGCGATCTATCGCATTTGATGCTTCGCCTTTCAAGCGAAACACTTTTTTTTTGTCACATTCATCTTGTGCACCGTATCCACAGCGTCTCCAGTCGTGCACAGCCAAGCGTATTGATCGAGGCGCTGTTATTTATTGGATCAAATGAATTTATTTGATTTCCCTCTATAAATGGTTTATCAACATGACTGCACAGCACAAAAGACGAGGACAGAAGAAAGAACACATCACAGCGCTGTGTTGTGTTCTGTCTTCGTCTTTTGTGCTGTCCAGTCATGTCGATATTCACCAACTGGCCCAAGCTTCCGCTTTATCACATTTTATCTTGTAATAATCAACCTGTTACCATGAAATTAATTAATATATGGTTATGAAGTAATACTTTATATGTCTAAACTGGTTTAGTGCTTCTCTTCAGTTTCCCTTTAAGGGAGTACTAAAACACAAAACTATTGTGCCTGACTTTCTTTGCTGTATTATGTAGCTGCTGAATTCATAGAGTATGGGGCTTCAAACCCTCAAATGTGCGACCGAGTCATTAACGTCAACTTTTATTGCAAGCACTTAAACCTTCCGTTATGTTGAGCATGGCTTCGCATAGGGTCTACCGAGCACAACTCCTCGTCAGATCATCGAAGCAGGAGGCGGTCCCATGTGTTATCACACAACTGTTGCAGTATCTGCAAGTCATACCACGAATGTACCACCGAAACCTGAATGTCTGCTGCCACATCAGCAATTATTCCCTCCTTCACCATGCACTTCTTAACCTACAACACGGGACACAAGCCTAGTTCTCTGCTGTCGCTTCTATCAGAAAAACCTTTCACCTTTAGCCTATTATCCAGTCTCAGCTTTCAGTGGAACTGTCACACTGTAACTTGTGATGAAGGCTTTATTTGCTAACTGGGCTGACCGACCGGCGTGTTGGTTAGTCAGGATACCACGTAACCTCCATCATCTATGTCCAATTTCTGTGATGTAACAAAGAAACCTGATTTTTCCAAGCTACCAGTTACTTAAGAAGTCCCTGACCAGGTCCCATTGAAAAATTTTGATATAGACTGGAAGTTGCAAAACTCATTTCAGGGAGCATCCTGGCACAAGAATATAAAAGGTTTAGTAATAGCGAATACAGTTAAACCTCGATATAATGAAGTCAGTAAAATCGGCAATTTGCTTCATTATATCGAAATTTCGTAGCATTGAAATTCAACCTTTTATGCAAATAAGTACAGTCGCCGATCGATTTTTCTTACACGGAAAAGTGCCGCAAAATTTTCTGAATTATCGGGCAACCGAGAAAAGCAAATCTGAATGAGAAAACAATTTATTTTGTTAAATTTGGGAATCTGTGACGAATAATCCGGTTTCATGCCACGTCGACTGTATTTTCACATTGACGGTAGGAATTAAGCAAAGCCCGTCCCGCTTTCGCGTCCACTCCGCCCCCGCGGCGGATGACGTCGCCTGCACTGGAACGACACTATCGTGAAAAGCGCCGGCAGCGAGGAGCTAATGCTTCGTCTGCCTCTCATTTCAATGGGTCTCCGAAACTCGAGATTACACGTCTAATACTAAAAGCACAGGAAGACAGCTTATGTGATGCCACACCGTCTCGGCAATCCCACTCTTTGCACATGCGGTAGATTACCTCTAAAGCAGGGTGTGCAGCTGCATGTGTGCTCTTGCCGCGCAGCGTGCGATTTGAGAGTTGCATTCTCAAGCAGCCACTTGTATTTCAATCATTTGACCAACTGCGTCTGCGGAAGTTTCCATTTACTGGTCTCGGTATTCCTTTGCGGCGGCAGTGAAATTTCATTATATTGAAATCGCTTATAAACTCACTTTGTTATTTTGAGGTGTTCTATGGACAAGCGAATATGAAAAGTTAAATACTTCATTATATCGAGGTATAACTGTATTGACAACTTAAATGTTGCAGGACGACGGCACAAGCTATCCTCCCTATAGTGTGGGCTTTCTTCCATTGCCTTGACCAGCATGCACAAGCGACCCCCCCCCCCCCCCTTCCCCTTGCATTGGGGCTCCCATATTGGAGTAGACATCCCATGTGATGTTTATGGTATGACAAGGGTCCTGTGCTTTAGGATTAATCTGATAAAATCCTAGAAACACTAGTCGGCCAAAAAAGTTGATGATTCAAGTTTATCCAAAAAACTGAATTTCGGGGTCCTCAGTTGTGATCACGTGACCGTGCCCCGACCAAAATCACATGAAAGGAGAGAGAGAGAGAAAAGCAGAAGGCGCCCATCGTGACGACAAACTCCTTGGACAATATGCACCTCAAGCTGAGGCTCTTCCGATAAAAATTCAAACAAACTGCTCTCAGTAATTAAGGAACCAGAAGCTGACTTTACTCTTTTACACAATGTGCACTGTCTCCTTGCTGCAGCCTGCAGGTGCCGCTACAGTGACAGAATTACACATCAGCGACAGCCTTTGCATGGACTTTAACGTACACCCAAAGCACGGTACACAGGGGTTTTTGCATTTCACCCCAATTGAAATGTGGCCGCGACGGCCGGGATTCCATCCCGCGCCCTCGGGCTTAGTAGGCAACGCCACAGCCACTACACCACCATGGCAGCTAGCCTTTGCACAGGTGCCCACCGCACACTTGACATTGTAGACGGGAGAGAAGCACTGTGAATTCATTAATAGCTTCTAAGCGTACTACGTTGCTATTGCAGAAAGTTAAATGGTACTGTGCACCAAAAAATCCATCACAATTTGAACACCAGCAAGTCATTCTAGTATCACGCTCGTATTGTGAACCCAAACACGCAGTTTTCTTCCATTTTACCACTGGTGGAATATCAGGTACTATGGAAGGAATTGTTGAGCCCATAGTTTCTGCAGGATGAATGCCCAAAACTTGTCTGCCCCTGTATCTTTTCACGGAGGCACACCAGTTTCAGACTGGGTCTACTGGTTTCTTCGTGTGTGCAGTGCAAACATTGCAAGGGTCTTCTCGATGTTTTGTTCCGCAAATCGAGAAACTAGTGCTACAATGACCGATTCCAGCATCAGTAAATATGGATTTTTCTTTTTTTGTTATAATGCTTGCCATGTGGCATAGTTGTTTGTTTAAATGAAAGCGTGGAGGCCTTTCTCATGCAAAAATTGCAGTAGTGGCTTGGCGAAGTTGTCATCCATCCCTTCCCCCTTGCAATCATGGCTGTTTTGGGGGCATAGGGGACACTAAAAGGAGAACGACGCTAAGAAAAAAAAAAAAAATAAGAGAGGAAGGGGGAAGAGGGGGGGCTGAGAAACTTCCAAATTTCTTTGTGCCCCCCATAAAAGAAACGTCCGATAAACTCAGATTTAAAAACAAACTGAAAAATGCCATCGAGATTTTGCGCCACATAAGCTCTAACACAGAACCCTCGTTATGACCCTGGCATCACTTTTTCTCGCTTTCTGCATGGCGTACTTTCATTAGCGGTGCACTTCCAATGCTTTGTTTGATGGAATGGAAATCTCAAAATTCTCGTTTCTGCTAGCTATTTGTGCGCTATAGGTGGTGCTTATTAAGGTCTCTAGATAAAAAGTTTTGAGGTAGTGCCATTTTTTCATCTAGCTGCCGTCCTCTTCATGATCACGCTCTCCCGCCACTGCGCCTGCATGATTGGCTTAGTGCAGTCAGATGGCATTTCCATGTGACTGCACTGATCACTAGCACCCCTAAAAGGTTCCAAAGTTTGTTTTTTCACGTAGCATGGTTTACAAATAAAATTTTACTGCACTGAATACAATTTCAATGCGAGTATTGATAAATGTAGTATGACGCTAAGTAAAAGCTAATCATTTTTGATTGCATATTGAGAGGCTTGGAACCTTTTGGGAGTGCTTGAGGTGCTCCATGTGGAAGGTGGATTAGGGGAGGAGGAAGTCTGAATGGGAGAACTGCACTACCTTGAAACTTATCTAGGGACCTAACGCGAGTTATGAAGAGGAGACACCTTTGACATCTTTGCTGGCAGGGATAGTGGCTCATCTGAGAAGGGTGTGCAGGGTTTCATTTGAATTCCACCCATTTTCGTGGTACACATAGGGGTGTAATACTTAGCAAGCACTATTACCACTCCTATCTATGTATTGCGCTTGTCTGTTTGCAATGCCCAACCTGGTAAGAGCCCTTTAATGCTTATGGAAGCCTTAAATTTTCCAAAAATTGATCCAAAAGAATGAAATATAATAATATTGGTGTATATGATAATGGTGTAAATATGCCATTTAAATTTAATTAGAATCAGGTCAGCACATCAAAGGCTAATTTTTGCACTTAATTAAAACAGTGCAGCTTTAACAGCACTATCTTCTAAAGCATACAAAGCACTTTAGGAACACAAGGAAAAAAGAAAAACTGCACTTAGATTCAATGAAGAAAACAGGCTTTTTACAAGCTAACTCATCACTTGCAAGGTTAAATGTGAATGAAAGAAGACTTTTTAGCGCAGCAGCGACTATAACTGTCATGATTGTTCGCGCACGCAAACAACCATGGCAGTGAGAAGCATTAATGCATTAATTCCCTCAAAACGCTTCAGTATGACTAGAGAACTAATCTAGTTCAGTACTGACATGACACTCAAACTGCCATGAGGCAATTTGCAATGTAACAAAAGTACAGGCACCGAAAAGAAAACGAGTCTTATTGATGAATCATGCACCATGATCAAGCTGTGTCATCAGCACTCGTGCAATGCGACAAACCAGCCATTGTTCATCGATGCTTTGAAGCAATACAGCATTTGTCTTTAATAACTATATGCAATTTGCCCACAATAATCACAAAAAATTAAACTGGACGCGTCAACTGTCGCACTTACCAATATATTCTCCACCGGTGGCTCGGGAGTCTGCCGCCACGATAACTCCACCTTTGTACTTGAACGCCAGCGTAGTCGTACCCTTGTCGTAGTGGATCTTGATCTGCTTTCCAGAATCATCTTTCAACAGCGCTGCCATTCCTTCCCGAGGCTGCGCATCATACCGGTAACAGCATCAGCAAAGAAAAAAGTGCATCCGAGGCTTACTTACATTTGCAAACGGAGGCAAGGCCAACTGTGTGTGGCATTTGAAGTTAGATCCAAAGGCATCACCAAAAGCAAGAAGGTCTTGCTGATCAAATGATGCTTTGCCAAAACCAGAGCGCAAGTCCACCTTCGCGAAATCTTCGAGAGCCATGATACAACACAAATTGCGTACGGCCAGAAGATGCCCACTAGAATGAACAGGCACAATCGGCACAATCAAAGCAACCCTGAATATGGTGGTGAGGCGCTGCAAGCTTGTTGTATAATAAAATAAAAAGTATTTGCAATTGTCTTGAGCTTTACACTTTAATGTCAGTACGGGGTTAAACATTAGGCGTACAATATAAAAAGTTCAAGTTTATAAAAAAAAGTTCAAAAGGATGCCAAATAAAAATTCGGCACTAGCTCTATTATGGATGGATGGCGCTTGCGTTTATCACACAATATGGCCACTTCCACGGAATGAAAGCTGGCGATATTTCGCAAATCTAAACAACGATATTCTAGTTGGTTATGAAGAATGTTAAACGTTCTTTTAGCAATAGTGTCGTTTGTTTTCGCCTTGCTGCTAGTTCTTTTGCTGGTGGGCATCGGTGAGCACACATGAGTCATATAATAGGACTTGCAAACAAAGCGCGAGTTCGGTGAAATGTGTGTTATATTTCCAGGGAATACTTTGCTTGGCACTTTGCCCCCTGTTTAACTTTAGGACGATTTTAATTTCTGAAACCTAGTTCGACAAACGCACGTTTGCACGCTCCCTGGTGTTTACTGTGTCCAAGACTAGTTTATGATTGAACTTTTCGATTGCGCCGTGTTTCACCGTTCCTTTGTCTAAGCTTCCATTCTCAGAATACCCCATTAAAACGTAGTCAGTTTTTATTTGTTTACAGCGACCGCAATTGCTTTAAACAAACTGGTGCACTAGGCTTACTTTATGTGTTTGTATTACAGGATGGTACATTGTGTGGAAGCTGTTTCTCTCACGGTTTCGATTTGTGCGAGAACTCCTGGTTGCGAACAACGGTGCTTCGGAAGTTCAAGGAACGCCACGAACCCGGAACCGCAAGCCTAGAATTGACTGAAGCATTAACTGGCGAGTTGCTGTTACTCGCCAGTACAGACACCCAACAATGTGTATTTTTTTTAAATTTTTAATCAAGAAACAGTTCAGAGCATGTCCATGATTGTGATACAATGATGCGCCGACTGGACAGGGTGCACTGCAATGCTGTTGATGCATTCGTGATGTGCATCATGTGCAATCACCATTTATGTCCTGATCCTGTATGATGTGTCGCGCATATCCTCGACAGAGACGAAGCCGTATTGTCCTAATTCTGACTTGTGTGTTTGGGACGCAGCAGCGGTGTATTGCAGACATGCTGTGGTACATATGCTCAAATTGTGTGTGGCTTTTATTCAGCTTCATTTGTTAAGTGATTGCATGTGATCGCTCGGTATGCAGCCTTACTGCTGGGATGTGTATATATATATATTTATATAAAAATTGTGAACTAGAAGCAATGCAAATAAAAAAAAAAGTTTACAGATGTGTCATTGAAGTTTGCTGATGCTAATCTGCCACGTCAGTGCTTTTTATTAAAGCTGTCCACATTTCTGACAGCTTCCTGCACTTGCTTCTCATTCATAAATGAAGAAAGTTGCTTTGAACGGAGGTTGTATGCATATGAGTTTGATGTGAAACAATAAATGTTTTAAGAGACATGACTTCATTGAATCTCTAATTTTTGTGAGCGTGGTATCACTGTCGAAGTGCGTAATGGACGTTATGTGCAGGCTCTGTTATTACGGCAACAAAGGTTCGTTGCAATGCTTCTGCCAGGTGGGAGCGAGTTTGGCAGCCACCAAATGACGCGTCGGAAGTAGCAGACGACAATTTCGTCTGCCAACAGGAAGCCGAGGAAGCTCGTTTTTGTCCAATAGCGAATCGAGTTTCGCGTGACATCACACACCTTTTATATCACTTTTATTTTTTTCCCTTCGTGCCTCATGCGGCTTCCGCGAATAAAGGTAGGTCTTCGCTCAAAGACCATATAGAACAGTGCATTACGAAGCTTTATAATTAGTGCACTGCCTGCTGATTTTGTGCGTCAAGGATGTGAGTTCGGACTTGCTGTCGCGAAGCTGGCCACCGAGTCCACTTATCAGCCTTGAGTCGCAGGGGTACGTGGAAAAATTCCGTGGGACCGCCTTATCGCAAGGCGGTTGGATGGAAGTGCCTCACTCTCTCTTTACCTAGCGCGACGCACGCCACACGGCATCTACGACCCGGTGGGCACCTACACGTGACGGGCTTCACTCCGAATACCTGTAGGAAAACCACGTAGAAACTGACACGATGAAGATCATCACATGTCTACCGCGGTAAGCCTAGGAACCAATCTTCTGTAACTTTCAGCCGTTACAATGTTCAGTGCTTGCGTGCACTGTGGGTACCGCCATGCACTTGTACCGGCAAAAAATAGTATGATATAATGCGGCGACAGCTGTTTGAAATCTGTCGCAAGCTTTGACTGATGTCACTGACCTAAGTTCCTGTACTTGCGTCGTTGCCAAATGGTTAGGTCTGAGGTGCTTTTAGGTAAATTCACCGAATCAACCCAGAGAGGGACATTTTAGCGCGGTTTGGGACCATGCGTAGGGAAAGACTATAGCCACTTGATGTGTTGCGCAACCGTAGATTAGCTCGCGAAGTTGTTTCACAGCCCGGCACCCGCTTGGCAAGTCGGCCTTGTCACGTTTCCAGACGTTTCTGAAAGCCAACTTGACAGCAGATGCACCATCTTGTCTAGAAGTCGTGCAGAGGCGGCAAGTGTAGAAACTTATTGTTGATCGCCATATATCGTCCCTTGGTCTTCTAAACTTGTCGCAGCCGCCATAGCTTTCATGCCATCGCCTATCAGCTCTCTGTCCGTCATATCACGCCATAACCCTTCGGGATAGGTGGACAACCACTTCTCTCGTACCCTTTCTTGTTGGGCCACAGGTGATCGGTATTCGTCTCCGCCCCTTTACCGGCACTCGCATGACATTTTGTAGTTTTATGTAAAGAGAACTTTTTTCGTTACTCCCGTTTACACGAGCCAAGTGTGGAACTATTTTGGACCTAATAAAGGAAATCATTTTTTTTTTTTTGTACCAGTTTTTTTAGCATTTTTCTGGTGGCCGTCGAGCCATACCGTACTGGCGCAGCTGATTCGTGAAAGTTTACAAGCGTGTTTAAGGGCATGACTGATGTTCTTACCATTCCATTAATTGACACCAATTTTCGTTGGCACGCAGCGGACGGGATGATTTCAGCGCTCGTTGTGCAAGAAGAGTGATCAGACAAGTGGCTTTCGCCGAGGGCCTTACGAAGGAAATGTTTTTAGACACCATTCGGCTAGCTCGAATTCGTAATCGTTTGGCTCGCAGCAGGCTGCCTACGCTTATTTAACAGGTTGTTCGAGTTCAGAAAGAAAAGGGATAATTGTATGGGGGGGGGGCAGTGGCGCACCGATGGGGGGGGGGGGGTTTCAGGGGTTGTAACCCCTTCCCCCTGAGGCCGAGTTAACCCCCCCCCCCCCCCCTTTTCTTTAACCCCTTCTCTTGCGCCTTTGAGTACTGCAACTAAGATGTAAGACGCGCAATCGTCTGCACACTCGCTAACTTGCGCAAAAGGCGCACTTTTTTGACAATTTGACAGTGCAAACTAAGGCAAACTGTCGACCCCCCCTGGCAGAGATCCTGGGTGCGCTACTGGTATGTGGTGTACATAATAATGTATAATAATCTTGCTAAAGTTCTACATAACATTTGTACAGTTATTCCATTTCACTTTATAATTCTTCATTTTTTTAAGCTGGTGGTTTTTGTCCGTCTTCACAGTTTGGTATATTCTAGGCACTATAGTTTGGTCAGGCCCCATCTCTGCTCTGCGTCTTGGCCATAAGTCACCTGCTAGTCAGTATGTGCGTTTTTCCGAGTTTTCGTAGTTTTGGTCTGATAGCTGTTTTTGTCTGCTTTATTTCTGTATTTTTTGAGGTTAAAGCTTCTTTATGCTTCTGTCTCTTAGGCTGCAAACCTTTTATAGCAATGTTTTTTTTTTAATTCTTTCAACTTCAGCAGCTTGTTTGACCATAATCACCAGCGCACTTTTTTCTAGGCCACAAAGCATTACTTTCTCCTTGTGCATCGATTTGAAAAGTGTTTTGTTCCAACTAGTTACTTTCAAACATTGATCTACTACTGTGGCTCCACTGTCGAACTAATGAATTTTTGGAGATTTGTTGCTTTGAAAAATGCCAGTCACATAATGACGTGTGTATTAACCTTGAAGCAAACACTCTTGTGCGCACATACCGCTGCAACGTGAGGCCTTTAATTTTGCTCTTGGCATTTGTGGGAAGGGGGAAGAAAAGTAGCCGGCCAAAGCTAGTTGCAGGAGGACAGTCTCGTCTTTTTCTCCACAATCCTCTAATTCGGTACGTTATCAGCATGTTGCACATTTTGTTTAGCCATTCTTTTGATGAAAGTGTGCATGATTCAAGCAGTCATACAAATAAATGCTGGGGTTGACTTGTTGCATAGTGATTACCACGCTACAGCAGAATTCTAGCGATGTAGTCAGGCATGACATTGTATTTCAAATTCAAACTTCTCATTCCTTCACATATCATGGCTATAGTGCCTTATGCTTTGCATTTGGTTTGCACTGTTTTTATTTGTGTGGATGCATTTTTCACCTTACACTCGTCTATTTGTTGATAAATTCCACAATTTGTTTGCATCACTTTATGGAACCAGCTGTAGCGTTCATTGCGACATTTTCAGGTCTGTGAAGTTTTGAGAAATGCTGAAAAGCACATTAATGCTAGCTGGCACTGATATATGGTATTAAACCGAATGTAGGGTCAAACATAGAGGTTGGAAGTTAACATGTCGGCCATCCCCTCTGTAAGCTAGCTGTCGGTTCGGGAATTAGGACAACCTCGTTTTGGTGCATTGCGTCAAAATGACCTCTTGTCCATTTTTGATGTGCCAGTATATTAAATAAAACATTTCCTTTAGTTTTCTTCGTGTGCAATATTGTCTTATGTTCATCTTTGTGAACTCTCTTAATATCTACATAAAATAATCATGCAGTGTTTTTGTATCCATTTAAATATGTATTGAGAAATTCCAGATGTGATGGCTTCTGTTCCTCATTTTTTAGGTTGGCCGCTTGTTTCCTTCCATTCTGTTCGCATTGACGTTGCTCTTACTGGTAACACTTCTTTTAACACTCCACAGTGTTTAGTGGCTGTGGTTCTTGCGGTTGTGCATGAGTTTGCAGATTCAATTCCTGGCTGATGCAGCCGCCTTCTGATGGGAGCGCAATACATAAATGCCTGTACAGAACTTTTAGGGCTCATTAAAACAGACCCAGGTAATCAGTCTGTCTGGATCCTTCAACAGCATATCATATAGCCTAGGCATACCTGAGACGAAATAAATCAATCTGCCATGCTACCGTGGAATTAAGTGCCATGTATCTATAGGCATTCTTAATGACACTGTGGTTCTGAAATGGAAACATAAAATAACCCATGTTGAACAATATTTTGGAACATCAATCCACAAACTTATAAGAAGGTGCACCTTTTCCTTTTTCAATTCTCCCAGCTTGTTTCACTACTTTATCTTCACTTTCCATATATAAATTTTGTTGCGCTGAGTGATGTTCACTTAGGTGGAAAATAGTAATATTTAAACACACTTGTTATGCCAAACAGTTGCTCAGAAATCCATTTTCAGCCTTCAGGAGAGCAGAATCGTTTCTGATACTTATCAAGTTTTTTCAAACAAATAAAAACGTGTTCTTGCTATGCAGTTGTAAAAAAAAAAAGAAAAAAAAGCTAGCATGTGCTTAATCACATTTAGGTGATCAGGCATGAATGGACTATAATTTCATTGATATCGTGAAGCAAAACTGGATTTGGGCAGGCGGTATAATGCATGAACTCTCGTGTACTTTATTTTCGGTGCACATTAAAAGAACCGTAGGTGGTCATAATTAATCTGGAGAGCCCCACTATAGTGTGCTTCATAATCATATTGTGGTTTTGGCAAGTAAAACCCCAGAAATGGTTAAAATTAGCTTCAGCTTTGAGCCAAGCCTTAGCCTGTAGCAGATCAGAACTTACATTTAAGAACTAGTTTTAATGTGTGTTGAACTTTTAATCCCAATCTATTTTATAGATGCTACTAAAAATGGGCAATGTATTGTTTGCAATGAATAAATTATGTTGCAGTCTTTCACAAATCACAACATTCGTGCAAGCTGTTTTCATCTAGTAATGCATCACTAGTTTTTTTCAAAATGAACCGGCAATAACCACCTTTCCCAGTGCTGTCCAGTTAGGCCTTGCCTGCCTCATCATCCAGTCCCATCCTCTGGGTCCTCCGACTGTATTTTTTCTATCTTTCATGCCTACTCTATTATGCTAATGCATCACTGGCCACCCCTATGTTGTGCATGCCATGTCCAAGCTCACATCTTCCTCTTAAAATGCTACCTATGACTACCTCTGACTACCAGGCTTTTGTCCATAGTAAACAAAGTGGTGGTTAGTTGCTCTTGTGATTATAATATTGCTTTGTCATGCTCTTCTCGTGGGCTAGCAATTGTTCATGCTTGAGCATTTTGTTTGCTATATTTCTTGCGTTCAAAAAAGGCCCTCCTTGAAATCCACTACTTGTGTATAGGAACCACGAAAGCAGCCTGGTTGCTGTCACCATCACTTCTTAGTGCAACATGGTGTACTGATCAGTGAAACCATGTGTGGCCATTATTTGTGATTCATTTCATCATTTACCATTTTTTAAACATGCACAGTATTTCAAATACATATTGCATAGTCACGTGTAATGAGCCAAATGGAAAAAAGCGTTTGTTAGGTAAAATGTTGTACTCATTTTGTGCTGCTCTTGAAGATACTGCATTGCTCATTTGGGCTTGTTTTTAGGCGGTTGTCCTCTTTCTTACCTACTTTCGTGTGGCTCTCTAGTTTGAATTATGAGTTTTGCCAACATAATTTTTGTGGCTATGATATTCTCCTGCTGAGCATGACGCTGCAGGTTAGATTCCCAACCCTGGTGGCTACATTTCAATGGGGACAGAATGCAAAAGCGTTTGTGTACTGAGCATTGGAGGCACATTTTTGTCCAATTCTTCTATTTCAATTTTTTTTTTCTGACATGTGTGGCATATGTGGTTCAGCACCTGAGGTCTTATAAACAATGCCTTGGCCCTTTTCTCTTGTGGGATGGCCTTTAGATTGCAGGAACAGGTTATTCAAAGTGTTTGTCGGTTTGTGTGCGATGCTCAGGCCTTTCTTCAAGATTTGAGAAATTCGTTGTTTAGCCCAGGGGAGACAGATTTCCGAGGATGTGGTGAATCGGAAAGTAGTTTCTGTAGTTTGGCTATGTTACATTTTTTTTTTCTGGATGTTTTCTTTATCGTGAGTAACCTCTTGTACCCCCTATTTGCTGTAACCTTAATATAGTTGCAATGCAAGCGATTTAAACACGCCTGAAGCAGTCAAGAAAGCAGTGTTACCTTCAACATCAATAAAACAAACATTATTCACAAGTATATTTGATAAAACTAATTGCTCTGAAGCCATTTAAGGGGTGCATTTGCAAAATGTTTAGCTTTTTTTCTTTACTTGCTTCTCAGCACTCTTGTGTATTTCTGGATTTCGTTGGGCTGTAGGCATTCTGTGCACTGAGAACATTAGTGCAGGCTTTGGGCTGTCTGTAGGTTGCGCCCAATTCTCTATAATCTATTTTGCATCGTAAGAACCAGTGCAAGGACAACACTGACTGAAAGAAGGACCTAAAACATCCATTGCTGGTTTGTGTTCTCTCGGTTGCTGTTGTCCTTGCACGGGTTCCCACAATGCAACCATCCCAACTTGCCTAGATATCCATCCAACTACTCTACAGGCTGTTTCGACTAACTTGTGCCAATAAAATATTAAATATCCACGTGTGCATTACGAGAATGCAACCAACTTAGTATTGCTCATTGTCCTTTGCTGCTTATTTTTACAATGAACTTAGATAATTAATTGGCAGAAATTAACAAACTTTTGAAGTATTGCTTCATTTGCAAAATCTTCTATGGAGACATTGTAGAGCCCATTGAGGAATACCCAAATAACTTACCACGATGATAGCTGCTGTTCTTTTTTTCTGGGCTGCAAAGAAAGCGCACGCGATTTAATAAAGTACCACGTGCCATTAGTGCCCTCAAACATGCTACCAACAATACTAAGTTGGTTGCATTCTCTTAACACACACGTGGATTTTTTTAAGGCTTGGCACGAGTTAGCTGAAACATCCTGTATCTGAAATATTTTGTGACATCCATTTGTAGCATTAACCTTTCACATCAATCAGGGGCGCGATCTTGTACGCGTTCCAAAATGGAACGGAGGCGTTCCGTTCCATCGAGCCGCACACGATTGGTCAATTTCAACCGCGACGTTCAAATTGACCAATCGTGTGCGGCTCGATGGAACGGAACGCCTCCGTTCCATTTTGGAACGCGTACAAGATCGCGCCCCAGGGCTCTTGGTGTGGACATTTCCTTCTGGTGACCTTTGTCTTGTAGCACCATGTGCCAGTCTAGACATCGAACCAAGTAAGGACTTCACTGTAAATGGATGCTTGTCAACTGAATAATAATGCAGGAATGTACCCTTTGTTTCAGGCATTGCCTACTTCTGTGTGAAAAACACTTGTTCTCTGCATGTTTTATCTGAAGGACATTGTTCCAAGACGGCTGCGCTTGTCATTACCCACCTATGTCGTGCCAAAGTTCCTTTGTTACCTCGTAGGCAGTGTGTGAAGTCGATGAGCAATCTAGAAAATAATTGCGTGTTTTTTTAATGTTTCTTGTTAAGTACTGGGTTAAAAACTTGAGTGATTTTAGCAAATAGCCCAGCAACATGGTCACAAGGTTTTCTGTTGATAGTTGGGTAGCGTGCTGGCGACACTCTTGAAAGCAGTGTGTGAACGCAACTGTCTTATTCTTATTTATTCAGATGTATTACATGCCGTTTAACCGCGTTTGGCACTGGGGGCTGAGAGAAGGGCGGTAGGGCAATATCGCCATTGCGGTGTTTGCCAATTAGCCACTGTAAGAACCCCGTTCGGTACGTGGTCTAAGCGTTGTTTCATCGATGGGCGTGTGGCTGGAGTCGCTCGCGCCGACCGCTGTCGTTGGGAACAAAAGCGCGCGGAGGGCCTCATCATCGTCCCATTGGCCGTGCTCGGTGGGGTGCGTGGACTTGGAAGCCTGCCACCGCGCGGCACAGAGGACAACCAGTTTGGTTGGCGCGCGGGATGGCTGACGCTCAGTTAGCGATCTCGGTGTAATTTGTCGTTTGTAGTAGAAAACGGGACACCCACTTGGTGAGCTAGACTTTCAACAATTTTGATAAAGCCCTACTTTTCAAAACCCTTAACTTATCAAATAAATAAAGAGCTGACTCGCGATTATTTTTTCCTTTCTTTTTTCCTCATCCTGCGGCGGTGCATACCTGTCTGCTGTTCTCGCTTAAAAAAAATGTACGAAAAGGCTCGTTGGGAGTGCTCACAGTGCATGCCAATTCGACAAGTTAGCAGTCGATACAGAGAGCGCGCGCAACGGACTTCGCCATTGGTGCCTCGCTCGTTTTCTCACTATTTCCCCCCGTGGTAGAACAGTTTTGCAGGATATTTATTATTCTGTTTGAAGGCATGATCTTAGCGAACGGAGGATGCTGAAACCTGTTAACGTACGGTTTGTTTGACCAGAACATATTTCTGCACATTGGCCGTTTCCTCTGCGTCACTAGCGTTAGTGAAGTGAGAATGCGCATCGCCGCAGACAAAACAGGCCAGAATTTGGTTTCGTCTATCTCGCAAACCGCGGAAGTGCGCGCCCGACCTCGCTGAAGTGAGCTAGAATGGATAAACCGCGTCTGCGTTCACTCTGCCAATTTAACTAGTTCCTTAGGACCCCGTATATTATCAAGGCAGGGTAGACGTGCGAATAGTAGATATCAATTCATAAAAAAAAAGTGCGTACAACGAGGGACAGTGTTACGAAGGAAGCCATGTGTCCTGTCTTCACCTTGCCCCCCCCCCCCCCCCCCCCCCTTCGTTCTACGGGCCTTTTCGAACATGGGAATGCGAGTGGTTCCATAAGTCGCCTCGATTGGGCCCTGCGTCAGGACTGTGCTGGCCACGCGTGTGTTGGGATGTTGATCAGTTACACAGGGTGTCCCATGTAACTTTAGCCAAACTTTAAAAATATGCAAATGCCACGTAGCTGTACAGAACCAAGGTAATGTTGTTTGCCGTCGCTTGGAGATACTCAGATTATTTTTTTTTGCATTCCGCCTAATTACATAATTAGTCCTAATTAACCTACCGACTTCTCGAATATTAAATGTACATGAAAAGTGTCAATGAGAAAATTGTACAGCAACATGAAAAACTCCCGATACAGCTTTCTGTTGCTCAATACGTGCTACATAGAAGTATATTTCCGAGCGTGAAAGCCCGCGAATGCAGCAAAGCGGCTTGAGCGGCAATTTTGCGTGCCTTCACGGGCTTCTTTCACGCTCGGAAAAACTTTTATGTAGCACGTATTGAGCGACAAAAGCTTCAAGTAGGCAAACAAGTAGACTTCCGCCGCGAAAGCTAAAATTGTATAAGTAGCTGCTTATACAATTTTAGCTGTGGGCGGATCCAGAACGCGGGTGCGTAAAGTTTCATTCAGCTACCTTCACCACGACACGGCTTGCTTTATCGATTAAGGCTCATTCACACTAGGCCGGCACGACACCGATTTTGGTCTGCTGACTGTTGGCGACAGCGTTCTCTCTCCTCATGAGAGAAATCGCGACACAAGCCTTGTTTTCGCGACTATTGTTCGGCAGGTGTATGTCACTTCGTCTTGTGTCACATAGTATAGGCAATGTTCTACGATACGAGGGAATGGATTCACCCATCCCCTCACCCCCCTGTTTTTTGTTCTTCCAGATCACGAGCGAAATTCAGTTACCCGAACCCGCAGTTTCCACCTGCGGTAGCTTCTGAGCACCGCATAGCTGGCTTGTATTTCATGATGCAGCGTGTGGAGTGTTGAAACTACGATGAAAAGTTTGTTCCGTAGTGCTTCCCGAGTTTGCGGCAGCCATTGGGAAACACACTGGGCCCGTATTTTGTGACGTTCACTTTCATTTTGCATTCTTATCACGCGGCGACGCCAGCGATAACGGCGGCGCGGCGGTGTGCGAGTCGTGTCCGAGCCCATGAAGTAGGGCGAAAAGAATGGAAAAAAAAAATAAAACGAACGTTTGAAAATACGGCCCCGTGTGCACTGGGGCGGTATTCTGTAAGAGTCTACCTAGTGGACTGTCCACTTTGGCTGTCACCATTTGCTGCTGCTTCACGAGCATGAAGGAGACTGGCTGACACTTTCGCGCATGTGAAGCAGCACCCAATGGCGACAGCCGAAGTGGACAGTCCGCTAGGTAGACTTACAGAATACCGCCCCTGCACTGTTCTTTACGGTCACGCACTCTGATTTCTGCCTCAGTGCGAACACACGGGCTGCTATTGCGGACATTGTAAAATTCCGTCATATTGTCGAATTCTGTATCATCGGCGTTTTGAGCCAATCCGAGTAGCAGGCCTGTGGGCCAATCAGGGCTGACGATACGGCGGAATTTGACGTTGTCTAGAATAGCACCTATACGGTTTCACCAGCGTCACTGTGGTTTACGCGAGCGCTGTTTTGGCTGTCCTCGGCTGCCGCAAAGAATTAAACTCGAGGGGCAAACTCGGCGCACCTTATTCAGGTAGGGAGACGGCAGCTGGTGGAAACTTTTGTGAACACAAACGATGTTCTGTAACTGTACTGTATTAAATATTTATTAGGAGACGCGCTAAGAAGGATATGTGCTCTATCCCGTCAGTATATTATAGTTTAAAAGTCGTAAAATGTTTGACAAAAATATGGCAGCCCGCTTACGTCTGACCAAAGCTGACTCCGAGCCGTCTGATGCCAACGCACCGAAGCTTCGGTCTGGGATAGCGAGTTCTCGCTCTCGAGTTTTGAAACGCTAGAAGTGCATTGGCAGACTTGGTAACTTCTTCGGCCATCGTCACGCGCTAAGCGGGTCGTATATTTTTGATGACTGCACATGTTACCGTATTGCTCGAACCGTAGAGCGGGTGAGGCCGCACTTGACGGAAGTGTGTTAGGAAGATTGTTTTTCCACGTGACGGTGGAAGATTGTTCTTCCATAGACTTCATTATAGGCTGCGTCATACACTGCTGAAAACCGCCTGGGTGACTGCAGAGGCTGCTCTTGTAGGACAGACAGCGCGCAGTTGCGAAGTTAGGTTTCATCGTCCCATTATGGACCGATTTCAGTGAACCAATGGCAAAGTGGTTCAAGCGAAAGTTCGTTCAAACCGCACCGCCAGACACCCACCGTATACTGTATTATGGTCTGTGTAAGGACCCGTCTATGCTGGGCTGAAAAGACCCAAAAGAGCAGCGTGAGCTTCCGCGTTGTAGGCGCTACCGATGAGTCGAATGTCTACACGGTGAAGCAGATATTTACTGCTCGATGGTAGCTCGGTAGCATATTGTGATAATTATAATACGCTGGTATTCTCCAAGGACCGAACATTTGTACATGTTGTACCTGTAGAGGTGTGTATTATATGACCTTGTATTTCATTTGTTTTAGCTGTGACACGTATACGCATTTCGTTATTGTAGAGACAAGGCACATACAATTATTTTACGAGTGCCTGTCTTTTAGAACGCCGACAATAATAGTTATGTTGAAATGTTTTTGATAAACCTTTCTGGGGGGGGGGGGGTGCATTTCACTTCTATTGTCGACTTAGTTATGTAGTGCATCTAACAGCTCTCTATCCATTTGTCCATTTGTAACATGGCTCGTTGGACGTGAGTGCGTCGAGCGACTGACGGCAGCGATCGAAGAGCTTTATGTGCGCGTCGCTGCTACTCGCGAAAGCCCATTCATCCGCTATTCCGCAGCTAAAGCGGCGGTGGCGCGTGAATGGAGGGGCTCTACTATTACTATACTCGTGGACAACTAACTGTGGCAATGAAGGTAGAGCTACAGGTACGGAGCTACAGGTATCACTTCGCTTAGCATTCCGGCAGAGTTTGAGGGTGCTTTTCGATGCTAATTGGAACAGATATACTGGGTTAGCGTAGCTCCCACGTGCGATGGTTTCGCATTTGATCAAACGCGGAAGAAAAAAAGTAGAAAAAGAAGCCAAATTTAACACACTGTAGTGTATTTTGTAGAGGAGGGCGAATATCACCTTTTTTAAATGGATTGCCAATATTAAGTATCGAATATTCAAGCACGGACGCATATGGTTACAGAAAGAATGCTTATTTTGGTGTATTTATGTACTACTCCTCTATTCACTAGTGCTATCTCAGGGACATATGATCAATTTTAAACATGAGGTCACTAATTGTCATAAAAAATGTACGAATAGCCTCTAAACAATAGCCCAGTTGCAAACGGGCTTTTCAAGAATGGCTGCTGTACGACTAGGCTTACCAGAAACTCTAAATAGATCGTTGCCGACAAAAGATCAAAAGATGCGTGGAAAAAATTGCTGATCTACTTGTGTACCGTAGACGCATGTAAAAGCGCCGGTTGCAAGGCAAACATTGCAGGTTGTAGCGTAAGATAAACCTGCTACGTGACTGTCAATAACATTATATATGACACTACAAGCAATAGCCAGAGCCCGGTGTCGAGAGAGCGGCCACTTCGTGTGACCGGAAGTGAGCGCCGCCGCTAGGGGCAGCACGTGTTCAGGAGGCCTTGGAGAAGCGGCACAACAGTGGATAATTTACGACCTCCGTCAGCATTTAAACACCCATACCCAAAGATATGCAATTTTTCGTTAGACTCCAAATCCTGAGCAGGTAGAAGGTTTGATGCCACTTACAGTCAAAATACCGTCATTTCGAACACGAGAGAGACGCGTCGTCTGCTCGAGCAGACGGCGCGCTGCCCTTACCGCTGCTCGCCGCGTCGGAGTCAATTGGAATGTCGGCAGAAATATAAAGGGACGTCCCTCCAACCAAGTAGAGTCGTTTTAAGCAGGCGAACGACATATATTCATCGAAATAAAGCACTTCTGCCGCGCGTGCCCATACAAGCGCCAGCAAAGCGAGCGAAAAAGTGGCCCCCAGAACAGGTGCTGCCCCTTGCGGCAGCGGCGTGCGTAGAGTCACACTAAGTGGCCGCGCCTCGCGCCGCCGTCGGATCACCTTCCTTTTTACACCGTGAGCCAGAGGTTGTCATCTAGGCTTCCGCCGCGAAACCTAAAACGAAGCTTGGATTACTAATTTGTGTCTGAATTGCTCCGAAAACTTTTGTCGCTGTTCAATTCTGATAATGGGCGATACTTTGTTTAGCTTACGGAGAACAGTAACCAGACTTGAGCATTCGGTTGTTGCGAAATATTTGGTTAGTTTCGAATACCGAATAGTTATTTTTGGAATAGGAACAGTTAGTGTGTAGTATTCGATTCGTATTTGAAACTTGGAATATTCGTCCACCCTTAGCTTTTTGTCTAATTTCGCTGTTGTAAATAACATGTTGTTTTTCCCCACCTTAAACATAACGCGGGTACGAATGGGACTTTCTTCAGGTGCGCTCTTCCTTGTGTGTGCTTTGCCTGCGTATCGCTTTCTCTTCATTGCCACAGAAAGTTGTCCGCGATTATTGTTCAAGCGTAAAGGGGCTGTATGTAGCAGTAAGTGACGCTGTGGAACGACGAAAGATGCGCATGCAGGATTTTGGAATCAGTTTCAAAAGGGAAGAGCCCCCTTTTACCTGTAATGTGAAGCAGGACTGGAAACGGTGGCGGGTTGTGCATTGAAATGGAGCGTAATGGTAGACATTTGGCCCACCTGCGCAGTTCAGGCCTGCGACTGAGCCTTGTTCGCACTCGCGCGTAGCGGTGTCGCTACGGGTGCTGTCAGTGATGATTCAAGTGTTCCGTACTTGCGTCACCACGTCCACAGTTCGTTTTTGCATTAACGTTGGCGCTCTTAAGTAATGGTGTAGTACGTCTAGGTCGCGTCCGGTGCTGCTTAATTGCCCTTGTGTCGCAGCCAAGGTGCAGGCGCAGTGCGCGGTAATGACGGATGACCCTGGTGTTGCTGGCGTGTGCGGCCGCGTTGTGGGCAAAGGGTTTTTTTTCTCGCATCGTGCGTTTTTACGACTGTCGAGGTACGGACGTGATTTGCGCTCCGGCACAATAGCCAGAGGCGCTCCCACGTTGGAGCGCCTCTGGCTATTGTGCAACCGCGCCGGTGGCTGGAACGTTGGATTATTATATTATCACACTTCGTTTATCCTTGCGGTTTGGCGCTTTTATCTCTCTTGGTTGCGGCTCAGAATGCAGTCATGTACCCGGCAGTCTCAATTGGGGCTGGCCGCGTTGCATTAACTACTGCGGTCTTTCGTGAGGTGATTCCCATCATGGTTTTCACGTATAAGCACCTTGGCTACTTCGTACTAACTTCGCATGATTGGGCGGAGATTTCGGTGCCACCCTTCTTTTTGGCCATTCTTGTCGGTTGTCCCGCGGTGTCAAATGCACGGGGTGTTTATTTTTCTTGTCGCATACATTACGCCATGAATTTCTTGGCGCATTCATCCCTTCGGGGAGCGAACTCGTTGCTGCCGCTGATGGCGCTCTGCCAAGATGTTCTAGTCTTCCTCAAAGTACTAGCAGCTGGCGTCTCATTCTGTGGTAGTATAGTTCTATCACTTGCACTGCATGTGCTCGGTTACTTGCGCTATGGCCGTCGCTCTGTTTGTCCGCACCGTGCGAGTGTATGCGCTGCAGGGTTTCCTTGCCGGAGGCGTCAACTGGCGGACGGGAAGGACGGTGCGCGACTTACTGACGAGTTTGAAGCCGTCGTCACGATAAGGGGGCTGCCCTACGGAGAAGCGCTCCCCCAAGGCCGCTGACGGAGGCGCCGTCAACAGCGTCTAAGGGGGGAGGGGGTTATCTAGCCGACGGCAAGGTGACTCCGGTGACGTGGACGATGCAGCGCTTATCGTCGGGACTACCAGACGGCCAGACGGCCGCATGGTCAGCCTTGGCGCGTTTCCGTGTGCGAACAGGCGACAGGACACGTGAACGAGTCGGCCCACGCCGTGATAAACTGCAGTGGCGATGCTCTGGACGAGTCGCGCGGGCTGCTCGTATAAGACTTGCGCGTAGTTTGCCCTTTCGAGACGTCCGTTAGATAACCTGCTCTGGCACTCAACGGAAAATCTGGCAGGTGCCATTGGCCCTCTAGTTTTTTCTTTCTTTCTCAGTCTAATAATTAGCGACGTGGAGCCGCTGCACAGTCTGTTCTCGGCATTAGTGGAATGTCCTTGGTGGAAGCCGGCTGCCGGAAGACTACAATTAAAATATCTTAGGCTTATTCCGTATCCGCCCGTTGAAATGACCGGCGGTAACATTCGTGGTTTGACAGCGTGCGCATGTTGGCTAGTTTTACGGGCAGACTATTACACAATAGCATAGCATCGTTCATGTTCCTGGGACTCAAGGACACATGAGCGATTAAAGCGCGTTGCTGTTGCTATGACAAAGTTCCACATGATACGTTTGCAGCCACAATCGTGTGCACTCCGGTGCGCCGTTTTTTTTTTTTCCCTCTCTCTCGTGATCCTATTTGTACAGCCACTCGCTGGTCACGGAGGCTCTACTGTGAAAATGACGCGTGTCTAGCGGTGTGTCAAGCTTTCACTTGAACCATTGTACTATTTTCAAGGCTATAATGTAATAATTGCTGAACGGCTTGCACAGAAACGCTTTCCGTACAGTTGTACTATTCTTGTGACTATATGTGACAGTCCTTTCACACTGAACACCTGAGACATATTTGCCTCATGGAGGCACAAAAAGGGAGACATTGACGACGTCTTCCTTTTTGTGTCGTCCTACTCGGCAGTGTTGCCAGGTCCGACGAGGCGGCGTTGCCAAAAGCTAGAGAAGTTGTAGCCCAAATGTAGCGAAACACAAAAAGTGCAAAAAATTTCGTAGCCAAATATAGCCATTTTTATTTGCAGTTTTGTTTTTGTATACATTTTCACATTCGACTACGGCAATCCTTTTTTGCACAACCCGTCGTAACAAAATGTCCGTGCCGCCGTGAAGGTAGGCCCTTGACATCAACAGCGACATCAGCTTGCACACTTTTTCTTTGGGCCTGGAAGCTCTCAAGTTCCAGCGAATCGCTGCAGAAGGGGAAATCAGTGCTTTTATTTTATGACAGCTAGTACTAAGTTATTATTTTTAGTTACTTACAGTAATATTAAGTACAAACTGCTTTTTAGCTGTCGTGAACGCAAAACAATGTTTAGCATCATCGATCTCTCACGTCATCTCTGCCTACGGCGTAGAAGTTAAGCTGTCCAGCGATCTGCGACGTGCTCACGGCTCCTTCTTTATGAGCTAAAACAAATCTTTCGTGCTATGATATCTCGTGTTATTTGTGTCATCGTCCTATCATGTTTTCTCGTTTTATTGCGATATCAATTATGTGGACACTCAAAGAGGATTTGTGCCGTCGGCGTCGCCGTGAGGTTCCGTATGACGCGATGAAATCGTCCCCGCGCGCCGGACGCTGTATGTGCGAGTGAAAGGGCGCGAGGGACGCGCGCTTTCACGGGGAACGTACGCACGGCGGAGAACAAACGCGCGTTCTGCGCCGTGCTCACTGAAGGGCTGCAGAATTAAATCACCATATATACAGAGCAAATGCGACTTCCGTCGCGCGAGAGGCCTTGGGGGGGGGGGGGGGGGGGTACGGACGGACGGACGGACGGGAGGGGAGGTGAGTTTAGCTGCGGCACCAAATGCGTATTTATATAAAAACGTTTCGAGGCGAGAAGGTGGTAAAGACTTCGACGCTGCTCGACGTGTTTCCCGTTCTGATCTCGTCGAAAACCTCCGAGCCGCCCCCAGAGGCCCTGGCAACAGTCACGAGCGCCGCGCGCGTTCGGTGCGAACGCGGGCAAAACGGTGACGGCGTCAACAGTTCTACGCGTTGCTGGTGCTGCTGCATGTCCAAGTTTAAGCAGCTGAAAAACTACTATCCTTACCCCGTATAGCTCTAAGTTGCTATCGCATTGGATGCTTCGTCTTTCGGGTGAAACTGAGACATTTTTTTTTTTCAATTACCTTGGCCCGGTTTAGCTGGTACGCGCTCTATATACTGTCCATTTACATAAACCTGGCCGCCATCTTAGGTGTCTAGCACAGCAAGAACATGCGTTAAAATAAAGTGTTAGATAACAGATGCCACTCGCTGTCTGAATCGGTGTAAGCGAAGCTTTAAAAGATTACTGCGCAAAATGGCACACCAGTGTAAGAAGCGCGCAGTCGTTTCCGGCGACGAGCACGTCCTGAACGTAACTCGCTCGAAATGGTAAGAGCCGCGACGGCGCAAAAAGAGCAAAGGTAAACAAATTGATAACAATGGCTATGCTGTGAAAACCGGTTACTGTCAAAAAGCAAACCATGTTATGGGCTAATAAAGTTTTAGAATAGGGGCCCCCAAAGATGCGGGCCGCAAAGAGTTTTGCGGGTGTTAGCGTTGAGGCATAAATGTTAAAATCAAATATACCATTTTATGGTAAGAAGAGTAATTTAGATTTTTGTGTTCAATTACAGTTTCGAACTTATTAGCAGCAAGCAACGTGTTGCGCTTAGTTTTGAGTAACCAACTTTACGTACCTTCACCCAGCCAAGTCAATCCGTGTTAGGCCTACACTCTAAAAACAGTTGCACCCTTTGGGGCGTATATTTGCCACAGAACAATAATCGTCATCTGACTTGCGTGGCTTTCCTTTCTTTAACGCTGTGCGCCCGGCACTTCTCGGTCGCGAACGACAAGAGCGTTATCAGCGTGACACAGCGTTCTGGACAGGAAAGTAGCAAGTGCAGAGTTTTCAAGATAGGAAACGCAAGCAAGACAGATGACGATTATCGTTGTGTGGCAAAAATGCACCCCAAAGGGTTAAACTGTTTTTAGAGTGTAGGAGCCAAGAAATCGACAATTGAATTCGGAATCAGCGGCGTCTAACGAATCAATCTTCATTACACATGTTAGTTGAGAGAAAGCGATAATCGCAATCACTTCGCCTAGCTTAAGAACTTCACGCGTTACCACGAATCGAGTCGAGTTTGGTGCTAGGCTAGAGCCGTCGCTTCGATGGGCGCCGCCATGTTTGTTGACGAAAGCTTTTGGGGCTCCCGCTAAATCGATGAAATAGCTTGCAAAAATCCAAAGACAGGTTGCGTCTTGCGCATGCGCAGTGGCTTCGACGCTTTTTCTTTGAGGCCCCACAACGTTTGAGGCCCCTATTCAAAAACTCCAATAATTGCTGGGGTTTTACGTGCCAAAACCACGATATGATAGGGAGGCATGATGCAGTGAGGGACTCCGGATTAATTTTGGCCACCTCGGGTTCTTTAACCTACACCTAAATCTAAGTACACGGATGTTCCTGCATTTCGCCTTGATCGAAATGCGGCCGCCGTGGCCGGAAATCAAACCCGCGTCCTCGAGCCAGCAGCGCGATATCTCAAAAGTTAAGCTAACACGGTGGGTGAAGTTAATGTGACGTGGTGCACTGATGTCATCGTGGCAAACATGTTTCGATATTAGCAGAATGAGTATCTGCATCCGTGACGTTACTGGCAAACCATCTAGAAATAAAAGCACCAGAACCAACCCTTGGCTCGGGGTCTTGCTCGCATTCTTTTTTATACGTTCTCGCATACTTGGCCCACTTCCCCATGTTTGGATTCTCTTCTCTCGAGGAGGATCCGATCTTGCCTCCAACCTATCGAAATTATTCTCGAACGTAAGCACGAACAAAAAATCATCTAGCAGGAGAAGGAAAATGGCAGTAAAGCTTCGCGCTAGATACGTGGAGTAGGTGGAAAGCTGCGCCCGGCGCGATACTTCACCCAGAATTGAGACATAGACATGAACACGCTGGGGCGTGTCATCCACCCGCGCTTCCCTTCCTTCATATCGGCGCCACGATCGCCCGACGGCCCCGACCCTATGATATTGCTCTCCCTTCCTGAGCATAGCCATGTTGGTACAGTGTACTGTGAAAAACCCACTACCCCCAGGTTCATCCCGATGCCCGGGGATCGGGTGTATAACGGTCAAGCGGGGTGTAAGTTTAAGTGCATCAAAGCCACCGGCTCGGACAACGGCGCAGAGAGGGAAGGGATGGGGGGGGGGGGGGGGGGGGGGGTCATTTCGCACACGCACAGCCACGCGGCTGGCTCAGCCAGCTAAAACATAGCCTTCGGGATTTGCTTCTACCCAATCAGAGCCACCTCTGGAGCGTGGATTAGGGCGCCACTTATAGCCAAGACAAAGCCAAGTCGCAGGTTTTCAGTTGCCCAAATATAGCCACATAACCAACTCGTCCAAGTCGACGCCAAAAATTTTTCCTGTAGCCCAATTTGGCTATATATAGCCAAACCTGGCAACACTGCTACTCGGACAAATACCAACTAGGCCAACAAGCAGTTCGCTGAACACCGTTGTTGAGTTATCCTTGTTATAGTTATTCGATATAGTTGGGTGGAGTCAGCTTGTCGGCGCCAAAAACCAGTCGTCGGGTTCATGAGCAAGTTTGACCTATTCATGAGCGTCGAGGCGAGATCGATAAACCCGCTCGCGTCGAAGTCATGTAAACGAAACTAGTGAATGTTCGGGCCGACTTCCGCCCGCCTCCCGCACGTGTGCGGAAAACTGCCCATGACGGACACAAGCCTGCACGATTTCGATTTACATTGAGTTCGCACGAGCTTTGTAAGCCGAAATTTGCCCACTTTCGTGTGACATGTGTTGTTTTCCGCACGTCCGCACGCGTGCGGGAGGCGGGCGGATTGGGCGTAAGACCCGCCCACACGTGCGCCTTGCAAGCTCGCTCTTATTGCCCATTTCTGATGTGCTGGAGAGCCGATCGGGCCATTGGCTATTGCGTACGCTGTCAGTTTTGCTTCCTCTGCATACGCCCTGATTTAGCGATTTTTTACGAAGAGAAAATGCTTACACTGAATGTGCTGCCTGCACACTCCGGATACTTATGACGTTCGCGCGTTCTTCGAACGATATTGGTCTCGTGTTTGCACTGTTAGCGTTGTTTATGCCTGAAAAACATACCGCGAACTCGGTCTTACTAACGGCGACAAAACATACGGTCTTCGAGGCCACAGTCCAGGTCGACATTGAGAAGGGTTGAAAAGGACTGCATTTGTTATGAAGTAAAGATTGACAAAAACACGCTGCTTCTGCTGCGTGCCCCATGTCCATGCTGCCTGTTCGGAATTTTCTGCGGTTTACTTGTTTCTGGACGCAGACGATGCTCACTTTTCCCGCACCTTTCTTATCTTTTCATCTGTATGGATGTACAGGCCGTTGTGCGTGCATGGTCTCATTTCTTTTTATGCAAACAACTATCGCAGAAGCTGGAAAAGTGCGATGCGTGTCCTAAGCTGCTCGTGTACATGTGGACGAGATACCTTTTTTTTTTTTAATTTCCCGTCTTCGTTATGATTGAGCGACGCTTGTATCGACAATTGTGCCCTTAGCCCACCGCATTTCGACCGTAAAATTTTTGCCTTTGCTCTATGCGCATATTCTCACTCCCGGAGCCCTGGCAGCGTCACGGGAATGGATGGAACGTGTTTCATATTTTTCTGTAGCTCCTCCGTTGTCGCGCACCACACTCAGCTTTGTGATCCTCGAAGCGCAGCTGCCGTCTCTGGCAACGCTCCCCATGATACAGGCGCGTGGCCTTGGCCGCGAATCTCCGCCACGGAAGGGAACCTATGCTCCTCGCCAGCGTGCCGCTGCCGGCGTGGCTGCCCGTGCCGGCTACCTAAACTGCTCGAAGCGAGAACTGCTGTGATATGATCTGTGGCGATACGAGTGGAGGGGTGCACGCGGGTGCCAAGTCTCGGTGCGACGTTTGATATATCACACGCGTGGCGGCATCTCCACGTAATGATTGCGGCACCTGTAGCGCGGTGTAGGTGAGAAATCAAACCTGATGCTTATAAATCCCGCTGCAAACCGCGTTCCATTGGAATTGGGAACGTAAAATGCTTTTGAAAACGGGAAATCGCTATCGAATAACTATAAGCCATCATATGAAGTGACGCGCGGGGAGCACGCTGAATGCGAGTGCACGCTTGTCTCCTGTGTCTTTCTTTTTCTACGGTGTCGATTATTTGAGATAAGCTACCGGGACGCAGTTTCAGTAATTCGGCGAGTCCATTACGCTGGGAAGTGTTCGCATGCGGCGGCGCTATAGTGTCACACACGCACGCACGCACACACACACACACACGCGCGCGCGGACTCTGAAGCAATCGTCTTTTTATTGCGATAGCAATTATATGAACACTCCGAGCGGATTTCTGCCGTCGCCGTGAGGTTCCGCATAAAATCCAAGGGCGATAAAATCGTCGCTGCGCGTCCGCCGTATGCTCCATGTGCGAGGGACGCGGGGTTTCACGGATAGCGAACGCACTGCGGAGAGCAAACGCGACGTCTGCGTCACGCGAAAGGCCGTGGGGGGATGGGAGGGAGGGAGGGGGGCGCTGTTATGCTCTGGAACCAACTGCGCATTTAGCCATCCGGCGCAAGGGCATCTGGCGATTCAATCTCGCGCGCGGAAGGCGGAAAGTAGCAAGGCAGCGCGGGAGGGAGGGGGTGCGGCTTCTACTCTGCCAGCAACTGCGCACTTGTACTTAGCGCTGCTGCTAGCCGTCGCGCGCACCCTATCTTGAAAGCGATCTGCATGCACACAGCTCCTACCTTTGTATGCGCTGTGTTTTTGCCGCTCAGTTTCCGTTAAAGCGATAGACCGCACGAAACTTCGCTCGCTGCTGCAGCCGCGTTTGCTCACGCCAGCGTTTTGACAGCGGTTGTCTGCGGTGATCGGGAGTGTGATCTACTCATGTTTGCTTGTGCGCACTGACACCACGCTTGTTAATTCAGTTATAAGCGAATGTGTCAAAGTTTTTACAGCCGATAAAAAAAATCGCGCCGCTTTTCTTTCTTTTTTTCCTTTTTTCGCCACCGTGGTACCGTCATCCATCCGCTAGGGCCTAACTGAAGTGCGCCTTGGCGCTAGCGTCGACTGAGCGTCTGCTATAAAACAACCAATGGGAGGTATAGGAAGATTCACCCCCCTGCGGTAACCGCGAAAACTACTATCCTTACTGCGTATAGCTCTACTAATTTGCTATCGCAATTGATGCTTCCCCTTTCGGGCGAAACTGCGACTTTTCAACACCTTTTTTCCCCCTAACTTCAATCTGTCTGTGCTCTCTACTGATTCTCACATGTCACTAAGGGGTTAAACTTGTCATAGAAAAAATTGGCTGTGGCGTAGCTCAGCTAACCCTGGATATATGCAAAGCGAAAGCTGGGTTTAGCCTGGTTAAGTCTTGGTTTCACTTGGTTAGCCTTTGATTTAGCTGTAATAATTATACTTAGGTATACACTCATCGGTATAAGCCAGGTATAAATTATAAGCCGACAAGTCCAAGTGTTTTGCGAGCCGAACGGCTAGCTCTTCCTCAGTACTACTAAGTGGTTCTTTTGGAAAAGGAAAGGTTGGCGCTATCTTCTGCAGCCCTTGAGGGAGCACGGCTCAGCGCCATTCCTCAGTCGCCGACGCTAGCTTCGCGCGCTTGGCATTCCTAATAACCCTCTCCAGTGAAGCAGTTCGCCGGGCGAAAGACGCGTGTCAGACGCCGATAAGACGCCGCGGGGTGGTCAGGCCATAGAGAAAGAAACGCTGCCAGCTGCGGCGGACCCGCCGTGGTTGCTCAGTGGCTATGGTGTTGGGCTGCTAAGCACGAGGTCGCGGGATCGAATCCCGGCCGCGGCGGAAGCCTTTCGATGGGGGTGCACGTCAAGAAACCCCTGGTGGTCAAAATTAATCATGAGTCACCCACTATGGCGTGCCCCATAATCAGATCGTATTTTTGGCACGTAAAACCCCACAATTTATATTTTAATTTAAGGAACCAGATCAAAGTTCGCAAAAGAACGAGAACTAAAGCAGTTGTCGGAAAAGCGCGCTTACTGAGTCATGTCACGTACGCCGTTGCGAATTCAAGGCTTTCCAGAAAGGTGTGCCTGAGAAACCTACAACAACCAAATGTTTGCGTCGAGCGAGTTTGGGGTCGATCTGGTGTGGGCAAAATACGCAGTATCCGAATGGGTGTGATCGCTTGAGATGTAGTGCGTGGGAAGCGATAGAGGTTGGTGCAGCTGTCGCGTCTACGTGCTTGAGGTGTGGCATCTAAATGTGAGTTGCTTGGCGCAGCACTTGAGTCAGGATGATCATGAGTTTGTTGCTTTTTTTTTTTTTTTTTTTTGTCTCTTCCACTTGGCACGCGTCGCTCTGAAACTATACCTAAGTGCTGTTCTTCCTGCGTTGCTGCTGGAGCTCAGCTCGCGTTTTATCTCGTCAGAGAAAACGAGAGTCGGTTCGTTAAAAAAAAAAAAAAAAGACTGATTACGCACTGGGGCTACACTTAAGACGTATATAGCTCGTTGTTCGGGCTGCTCTCTGGATTAAGCCTGTACCGTCCATGCCTCGGATCTGGCTGCCTCTCCTGTTTCTCCCTCTCGGCTCCTCGCGGCAGATGTGACCTTTGCTCCGTAGAACGTGGCGCCGACCGAGTGCGCGAGATCCGCGGGTCGTCTTTCGGGGGTCTAGTTTCTTGGAGGCACATGCCATAGACATGGCGAACGGTGTGGGTAGACAGCGGCCCCATCATATTTTAGACTGAACACCTGTGCTCTATATTGATACTCGCATGTGTCACGAATGGGTTAAACTCATCATAAGAAAAATGGGGGCATAGGGAGAAGCGTGCCGTGGGTGATACCGGAAGCGTAAACGATGCACGGTGGTGCTATCCGACTGCAGTGTCATTGGCGGATGTGAATAGTAATAGTGTGTTCGAATCTGCTTTGTATTTATCCATGGGCTATTGGATCCGTTGGGCGGGGTCTGAAAAACTCGCATTCGGGATCTACCCCCGCAAAATAGGCCCGACAGTCGAAACATCTTCAAACGCACCGATTCAACTCCAAACTGTGCTCTGGCGTCGTTGACCGATATCGCCTCCTCACTCTCCGCTTTCTGTGTAACAAGGCTATTACCGGGCGGGGAACCTTCCGCTTGAGCGCAGTCGAAGTGAGGCGCAACGCTTTGTTGCGCAATATTCTTGTAGTGGGCTAGAGGCACTGCTATTACCGGTGTTGCAGAACGTTGCACCATTTTAAGGCGGAAATATTGATTGTAAGTGCTGTGGGCCTTTTCTCTCTCTCTCTTTTTTTTTTTTTTTGTCGGCGTAGTAGTTCGGCGATTATCCTTCGTACTGACGCTTAGTAGGTAGAGGAGTAATACCGAAAAGCTTGACAGCTCTCTGTAACCGCCGTTTCTTTCCCAATCTAAATTGTACCTCTTATAGCCTGGTTGGTTTTACCGGTAAGCGCACGTGGACCACCTTCCGATCGTGTGTACGAGATTATTGAAAAAAAAAGATGTCTAGTATGTTGGCTGTAGTCTTGTACTTGGTGCAAGAAATGCAACGCCATTCTTGGTTTTACTGAGGGATAAATTCACTTTGGGCACACAACAAGCAAACGAACAAACATTCTTGTTCTCGGCGATGTATACCGGTTCTTGGCTTGGACTATACACAATATAGTCGGCTGAATCAAGCGAAATTTGCTCGTGCATTTGGCAGCACAGCATTAATATAGCATATGCCGGTCGCGGCGATTTGGATTGGGGAGCAGCCAACTGGCGCATGCAAAGGGACTAAGCGTAGGGCATCACCGCGCGCGTCTATTTCCTCGCGTTTTTTCTCCGGGATTCATATCGCGTTTAGTGCGCTTCCTTCTGAAATATTTGCAGCTTCGTGCAAATATAAAAACGTTTCGCTCCGCGTTACCTATTTCTTGCGCATGCTAGAAACCCACTGTCTAATCATCTGCATGTATCGTGACTTTCATTTCCCGTTTTTACGGTGGCCGCATGTTTGACGGAGGTTCGCATTACGTCAAATATGTGCCTGAAATTGCACGGTCGTGCATCCGAGAAATGTTTTCTGTCGCCGTTTTCACACGTTCTGTAGAAGTTTCTCAAACCAACGGTAACATTAAGTCTGCGTTTAACTGCTCGAACGGAGTGCAGACCATGTTCTCAAATTATGCGTCTCGGTTTCGAGAAGAAAATTTTTTTTTGCGATACCGTTATCCATAAACTCTTAGTCAGGGGGTGCACACGTGTTTATAGCCTTTGTAAAAAATTGGAGCTGCTCGGAGCTTGACTGTCGCTTAGTTCTCGCTCAGCCGTGTCATGCTTGCAGAACACATAGTTTCGGCGTGGCTAGAAAATAAATATTTTTGCATCCTTTATTATGGGTGCTAGAAGGGCGTTTTATGCGTTTACATTCTCCGTTGCAGTTACTCTAAAAATTAGGGGCAGCTTCACACTAGTGGTGCGAAGACTGGGCAAACAGCGAAGCTGGCTACCCCACCTAGCTTTATCGGTTCGGCGGCCAAGTTTTTGCGAGGTTATGCTTCGAGTCGAAACTCGGCCACGTTTTGCGCAAGATCACCCCGGAATCATCGACAGCCCAAGGAGGAACGAACACTCGGCCATTAAAGTATTTGGACGCTTCTGAACGCTCAAACGCTTTTGCTCGGTTTCGCGGGCTCGTAACTTCGGATCTTTTGCGAATCGCCGACGTTTCGCCGCCGCTTCGGCGGCGCGATACTCGGGATCCGACCGAAGTCTCACTCGCTCTCGAGCAGCGGCTTTCGCGCCACGCTTCCTCTTTTTCGGGAGTGACGCTCTTTTTCGGCCGCCCCATCTTCGCGGCGATGTTCTGGGCGCGGAGACGGCGGGGTTCTGGTGTCGCCGCGGCGGCGACGCAGAGCTACATATCCCGTGGGTCGGCGCAATGGCGTCATGGCATAGCTCCGTGTCTGCGCAGCCACGGCAACCACTCCCCACGGCGCGGTGACGTCATGGCTCGGCAACGCTCAAGAAACACCACCTAGATAGCGCAAGGCCTGTTCACTCCGATCCATGACGTCATGCTACTTGGCCCGACTGCCATAGAATCTAATGGGGATGCTCCCGAGTAAGCAGCAGTGATTTTGACGTCATCGCTTTCGTCACGCCAGCCTTGGCAATGGAAATTTCGGACCAGGTAGCGTGACGTCATGGATCAGAGTGAACAGGCCTTGTGCTATCTAGGTGGTGTTGGCTCAGGTGAAGCGATGCGGCGCGTGTGATGACGACACGGCTCACGCAGCTAGCTGTGGCGAGGCTCGGCGCAGCTGGGGCGAAGCGTTGCTAGGCGACGCCTGGTGACGTCATCGCCAGGCGGAGGTTTTGCAGCGTTTACTCGACGGACAACCTTCGAGCATAAACAACTTCGCTAGTTCACAGGGGTATGTGCCATTGCGCTTGAACCCTTTCTGCACTACCTCCAGGATCGGCCTACAGTTTTTGTTCGCACTACGCGGCCTAACCAAGAGCTTAAACAGCTCCGCTTTTAACGTTTACACCCTTTGGGGCTTTTCACACAACAATCGTGCGCGCCTTTCCCGTCTTTAACGCGGCGCACCCGGTACTTCCAGGCCATGAACGACATGCGCGTCATCAGCGTGACATAGTATTATCGACAGGCAAGTAGCGAGCGCAGTTTTCAAGAACAGAAACGCAAGCGAGGTAGATGACGATTATTGTTGTGGGACAAGATAAGCCCCAAAGGGTGCAAGCTTTTTAAAAAGTGTAGCATGTTGGCTTATTTCAGATTCGTCTTTGCAGCTACGAGGTGGTTAAGGACAGGTTTCAAGCGTAACAAATGTATTTTCTGCGATGCAAGATGCGATCTGGTGCAAGCTTTCTTATGAAGTGAAGCAGATTGATAGCAAAACTCTTATTTTAGGAATAACTAGTTTCATTTGTTACTTTGCAGGGCAATTTTTTTTTTCGTTGTCACACTTAAGTTTCCGGGCTGCTTTACTACTACGACATAACGAATTATGGATTGCAATATGCATCCATGTTTTGTTTCTGGCCACTTACGACCAACTCTAGTGTTATCAAAAGTTTTGCTGGACTTGAGTATCTCAAAAGTTGCAACAAAACATAACGAAAGTTCCGCGACAAATATGTACAGATACCAACATCAAAATTAAGAGCTGCAACATGTCCGCTATGTGGCGTAGTGGATCACTTTAAAAACTACTGTAGACCATACAGACGAGGACGCAAGATGACACACGAGACACAGGTACGGTACTATAGTCAGAATTAATCCGGAGTGCTTCACTATGGCGTGCCTCATCATCAGATCGTGGTTTTGACACGTAAAAGCCTAGAATTAATTTTTCTTCTTGTTTCTCGGGGCCCGTGTTCTGTAAACTTAATTCCTGGTAGTATACGCATTGTAGACATCTGAAGAGCACAGTGCACCTACGTACACAATATTATTCAAAACTCCACGAAAAAGCTATTTTTATCCTTAAGCATGAAGCGGCAATCGAGACGCGTACAGTCGACCACAAAAGCTTACGGACCACGGGATCTCGGGAAACGTTGAATTTCCGAGCAGCCTGTAACAGTAGCCAGTAAAACCGTACACAATGTTGTTCGCATATGCTAGTAGAGGTGGGAAATGCGTTGTGAGGCGCTGCGGCGCAGCTTTTTCTCAGATTCCGAGGTCTGTAAGCTTTTTTGGTCGACTGTACGTGATATTCTGTCTGCGATTGCGCACGTACCCCTTCAGTCACAGCGTTGCTGCTCGCGCTGCGAATAAATTTGCATTTTCCGTGTGCTGTCTGCATGTGTACGGTGTGGTCGACTTTTGAAGGACACACGCGAGCGCAACGAATCTCCCGTTGTGGCAAACCTGGAGCCACCTGGATTTAGCAACTGGCGGTACCTGGCGCTGTTGCTACTCGGCCCACGTGTATTTCCAGCACCCGCAGATGGAGTGATCCTCAATTTGCGCAAATGCGCACTTCATTTTTATTTTCTTTAGCTGCCCTATGCCATCCGCGCCAAAACTGGAGCGGTATGATATTTGCCATTTGGCTCACCAGATAACTAACATTATTGGTGCATGGCTGATCTTATCGACAATTTTTTTTCTTGCACTTTTTTCTTGTAGCGCAAATAGCACAAGGACGTAGGACAGACACACACACAAGGCGCTATTCTTCTGTTCTTTTTCTACGTCATTGTGTTATTTGCGCTACAAGAAAAAAAAAAAAAGACTGCAAAATGTTAGACCAACACGCCCAAAATTCTACACTGATGGACTTCGTTTCTTGGTCCGAGGCTAAACCCGCAGATATACTTTACGGACATCTAAACCGCACTCGGACCTGTTGTGCATTCGCGACCGCATTGTTTTATTATTAGCTATATCCGCAGTACCGCATACTTAGGGGCACTGAAGGGAAGAACTAAACCATGGCAGTTTAGGCTGATATATTATTCTTTCGAGTAATTTTTTTCGTATTGTAGAAGGGTAATTTACAAATACAGTTCAATTACGTTGAGCTGTTATTATATCAGCCTTCTAGAATACCAATAAAGCCACTCTTGCCGTGAAAGACGACGAACGGGTGACTGCGCGCCGCCTTGGACGTTCCCGCATCATCTCGCCGTGACGTGGTGGATTCGGACGGTGTGTGCTCTGTGGTCAACTTTTTAGTGGTCAAGATGGACTACATCATATTCTAGGAGACAGACTGAGCTTAGCAAAATTCGAGAACCTAACTGATCAAATTCTTGACGTCACACTAGCCTACCGGCGCTGAGGTTTTGGCGCTAAATTCAATAAATGGGACCATGACCATTCTTTGCTCTAGTCAACAACCAAAAGGTTCTTGACTAGCGCAAAGAATCGCCAAGCTAACAGAAATAGCTTTGAAAATAGTATCAGTGTAATATGCTTTAGTGTGTCTCATTAAGCGTCCCTTTTGCTTTCTTATTGCAGGCTGACTACAAACTTCTTTATTGAATCAACCTGTGTTGTACCGTATATGATAAAGCGTTTGAAAGGGAAAAAAAAAAAAAAAAAACTTTGGACCATGTTATGCCCTCATATGGCGTAGATCTCTGTTGCATCAAAGCAGCATATTTCTCTTGACAGCTTTTTCGAAATCATGTCAGCTTAATCCCTGCGGTCATTGAACAGTATCGTCGTGGAACATGTCAAAACCTGTTCGTGCTGACGAAATCTTATAAACGGCACGAGGCCATAGTAATACGGACTACGTGATAGCACAAGCCTATAGCCATAACAGCGAACTTTAATCAGCACGAACAAGTCTGTACGAGGCCAACGGCGGTACCGTACAGAACACCGACCTTAATTATTCTGTCAAAAGATCTTCACAGATGCCACAGCACTGTAGTTACTTCATCAGATAGTTCCAACGGCGATGGGCTATTTACGTAGCGCTGGAGACACAAGTTGTTCAATGTACTGCAAAATGGTGTTGAACCGGGCAAGTTGGTATCTTGACAATGGCTATTTAATATTGCGGTAGAACGCCATAGCTTGTTGTACTTTAGTCAGCATTGCCGTTTGTGGAAGTTAATCCTTCTGTACTTTTTATTTAGTGTTAATTTCTACACCTTAACCTGCTTGATACGGGAAGTTGCCGGAATTTATGCTTCACTTTTATACCAGTACACTTAGTACCAGTGGACTCTGAGCGCGCGTTGCTGCATGGGACGAGCTTCACCACTATTGGTAACTGCAGACACACGGCTTGCCTGCAAGGTGTCTGCTTTGCGGGAACCGAGACTGCCTATTGTTTCATTGAAGGTGGGGAGTACCTGTGCCGCGCTCGCGACATGCGCTTCGCCACAGGGCGAGGCCGTCGTGCGGTGCAGTTGCGCGCCGACCGGAAAAGGGCAGCAGTCGCGCCGCATTGGGGATGACGTGTGATGGCAATGGTGCGTGTGGCTGCGTGATACGCAGGTAGCACGTGTCAGCAAGCTTCCCCCTTTCTTTTTCTTTTTCTTTTTGCTATTGATTTTTTTTTCTCACTGGTTGCTTTGCGCGACGAGCTTTCCTGGCTGTCGCATGAAGCAGAGGATCACTTTTTATTTGCTTCCTTGCGTGCTCGCCAAGCGATCTTGTTATTGTTCACGCGGCGAGAACACCAAGGTTTATCTCCGTGGTTGGTTATACGTCAGGCTTCTCTCGTAGCATAGATTTCGCGCGAGATTACGGACAGGACGCTGCAGAGCTGGCCCAAAGCCAGGAACGCAAGCTGTCTGACTAGTGTCTCTGGTGGGCACACGCCGATGCAGGGAACGTTGGAAGCAATGAAAAACCCTCCTTTATAGCACGAATGTTCACCCTCGCAGCGTGGTCGACCGGAGCTCCTCCTTGTTGGCACGGTTGCCGAGTTAAGGCCCCGTTCCGGTGGCGAGTATCGTGTGTCTGACGATAGTACAGCGTCGTGCATTTTAGGGCAATTACTATGCTGCTCTGGAATGTGGCGCATGAATGTTTTTGCGCAACCGGTTTAATGTTAGCTGGAGTGAGAACTGCTTCAATTTGTGTCGCTGGATGCTTGTGACAAATATAATGACGCTACGAGCCAACTAGCAAATGTGTGGGCAACATCCGCTGCGCGCGGAAATGACCGGAAGTGGTCGTACAGTCGAACCCGGATATATCGAATCTGAAGGGTATCACGAAAAAGTTCCATATATATATAGGCAATTCGGTATATAAAATTAAAAATTTTGTACGAAACTTTTCCAGGGGATTTTACTTCTGTTCGTTATACACTAATTCATTATATGTGGGTTCGCTATATCTGGGTTCGACTGTATTCGAAAATATTTGTTTTGTGGCTTATCTGAATTACCGTTAAAGGGGCCCTGAACCACCCCTCGGGCTTGGTGAAATAACATAGTCCGCGGGTAGCATACGCTGCTGTGATCATCTCAGCCAAGTTTTGCTGTCGTACGCGGTGCGTGGAGCTCGCAAGCGGAGCGCGAAGTCACCTTTCTCTCAAACGCCCTCTTTTCAACAGAGCCATGATCCTCACTCTCTTCTGTGTGCTTTATTGCGCAATAAAGCACATTCCAATACGCGGCTGCTATTCGTCGCTGCGGTTGGTTACACCGCGGCCGCCGCGGGGTGCCGCCACGAGTCCACTGGCTCACGGCCGGACTCGACTACACCCTCCGCGCTCGCGGAGGAGAGTCGAGTCCGGCAGTGACTGGCTCTCTCTGAGGACAACCGCGTTTGGCTTACGTTTAGCGTGGCGTAGACACCAAAATCGGAAATTTGAACTGCGCGCCACGGTGACGTTTTGAAGGCGGATCGTTGTGGCCCCGCCCCACTCCGCCGTAGCCTTCGCAGTGCAAGGCATTGAAGAAGGGAGGGGGAGCACAGTAGAGGCTGTGTTTGATTGCCAATAACTCCGCTTCTGCTGAACGCATTGAAGTACTTTTTGCGGCAAAGTATTTCTGAAATAACCTATTTTCACCTCAAATGTTTTTCTCCACTTCCACGAAAAGTGGTTTAGGGCCCCTTTAAAGCGCCTAAGTACTTCATCGTTGAAGTAACATTTTTGACAGGAAGTGAGTAAATTGGCAAGGATCCGGTGATGCGTCAGTGCGAATGCGGACTCTTCTACGTCTTTGTAGAGCACGCAGCAATAATTTGGGATCAGAAGTGTAAAAATGTAGCCGTGGCATATCTCGCTTTCACGTGTCGTGTTTTTTTAGGGTCATAGTTCAACGAAAGTTTGCCCTTGTAACGCGGAATGGAAAGGTGTACGTGCGCTTCGTTATAGTGTTGTAGTTTGTGCTTGGCTTCGCGAAGATCACTCGGAGCGAGGAACTATTGATTGCATTGCCGGTCCGACCAGGCAGAGTCGCGCGTTTTGCCATGTCATTACTGTGAAAACTTTGGCACTATATGAAGTGAGAGGAAACGCGACAAAAATTTGTTTTGCTGCTACGCAGTCGGAGGCGTTATGTCCGCCTTATATTATTCCAGCGGAAGTTCTAGCCTGGCGGATTGCGTCGTATTGTTTTGACCCACGGACTGCGCGGAGTCGCGGCTGCGTGTTGCACTCGCCTGATTTCCTAGAAGTAATAGTAACGTGAGAATATGTGAAAGGTGTGCGCGTATCTTTAAATGAAAAGCAGTGTCGTGCACTCTTGTGTAGAACGCCGGTCCTGAAACATAACTGCATTATTGCTTTAAGAGGCAGTTGTGTACGAAAGCCTCATGCATCCTCGCTATGGCCGTGCTCGTACGCATACGTTGATTTGTTATTGGACTTGTGAAGCGCACCTGCCAGCCGTCGGTGTTTTACGTGGCGTGTCCGATATACGAATGTAGATGATGCTGAGAACTTGCTTTGCAGTATTCTTGCTCCTGTACCTTAGTGCGGAATTGCGATTCGAGCCCCGCCGCAGTCGCCAGCTGTTATGCGTTCACATACATCAGTGCATATATCATTTCATTACGGCGCGGCAGGTACGAGCAGCTCTCTGGAATGCGCAGCCGCCGACGCCTTAGCAACCGAAGCTGTGAGCTCTGTCATACTAGTACCGACACGACGATACCGCATCTGCCCAGACGCGCGGCGAGTCGGTTCCCACCGTCTGATGCGAACGCGCGAAGACAATGGCCAGGCCGGGGTACTGCTGTGGTAGACGTCGCTATCACTATGCGGTTGAGACGTCACTAAAGGGGTGAAACCTAAGATGGCTGGTGGCTGCGCCGCTGTTCTTTCCGAAGAGCTGCGATACGTGCTGTGGAATTTTCCCTCTCTCTCTCTCTTTTTACCCGTACATGTGATTGTGTCGGCGCTCATTTGGGCCTCTCCCTATTCTACCTTTATGAACACCTGGCACAGTCAACTGCGCGCTGTGATTTCTGGGGTGTTAAACACACGTGTTTAGATCTTGTGGCAAGATATTAATGGGGGTGTCCCAATACTGACGTTTATATATATGGTTGGCATCCGGCAACCTGGTTGAGTTTTTGGCTTTCGAACCTACCATGTGGAATGTTGCAAGCGTTTGTTTAGTTTCCGACTGCAGTTTCCATCTATAGAGAAATAGTTCTAAACCTGACCGAACGCATCATGAGATTGCCAGAATATTTGGCACATAACAAAATCGCGTTTCTTTTTGCTCTTTCGTATAGATCATTGAAACACCGATGAGGCCACACATCGGTCACGCTTGTTTGCACGTAAGCATGCTTGGCCGTAGCATTTAGATTATGTGCGTTATAACGTTCGGGAACTTGAAAGAGCATTCCGACTTTACATGCAACAAGACAAGCTGCTTTTATCGTTATCTGAAAAAAGCGATTTCCTGCGGGTTTACGCTGTGCTTGATCAAGTGACCGACAGTCTTTCACCTGCTGTGGAGGTTTCAGATATTGCAAGGTAGTGTCGTGCTTTAATGCAAGTAGATATGTTTTTTCGCCAATGTCTACCTTCAGCGCGCGCGTGGCTTGTCTGGACGATTGCAGGTACGTTTCTCGCGTTAAGCAACGCTAGGCGTCATTGTTATGTGACGTTCTTCGTTGAAGCTGTTGACGTGTCATACGTACGACTTCGTCGCCGACTACGGAGGCATTCAGTAGTTGGCATATATTCGAATAATACTCGTCAGTACGTCTGAAAACTGTTTGTGGAATCGAATACTGCCTGTTCATTTCGAGTAACAACCGAAAACCTCGATATTCGATTTGTCATTGGAAATGTCCGAATATGCAAAACCTCTAGATGTTTTTTTTATCGACATGATTGTTTCGAGTCCCTCTGCTTTTGCTATGACAAGAACTGCGGCTGTCCATCTGAAATTTCTCCTGGGCGGTAACACGTTATAGAGCGTTGTGCTAAAAGTCTAACAGTAGAGCCGTTGCTTTTAGGCTGCTCACGGGAAGCCCGCAAATGTCAGTTTTACTGCCTTGCGCCGAAATATGCTCTTACGTGGCCTGCAAAGGCCATGGGTAATAACATCACGAGAGCGCACGCGAAACGAACACCGAGTTTTGCAGTGACCGCACCAAGGGAATATTTCTGCTGCGCCCACTTTGAGCGCTAATGTCGAGGCGCACAAAGCCTGTTTGAACGTTTGTAGCTTCTGTGCACCGCTTTGCAGTTCTCGTTTCACTCGCGTGGCCTTTCTGTCGACAGTGTAGGGTCTCAGCTCTGGCCGCTCGGACCGCTCAAGCGTGTGATAAGGCTCGCTGCAGCCTCGCCCACTTTCTCAAGTCACTTACCAGCCGGATTCTCTTTTCGGAGTAGTCTCGAGTGCGATAAGCGTGTAGGGATGTACCGTCGAGTGCATAAGTTAATTTAAGGACCACAGGTGCTACTAAAATTTTCTTCGCAGCCCACGCATAAATGCTGAAATCAAGTGGTACTGGCTATATGTGCCCCTGTTTGACCAGTGCCATGCATTAATACAACTTGAAGTTGCACGGCACTGCTAGAAGAAATTAAATTTTCTTGCTCATGCCGTGGTCTCAGACTTTTGCGCTCGACTGTACGTCATACGTAGCGCTTGGCGGGCAGCTTCCGCTTTTAGAGCTGCTGAAGCCTCACTTCGCCACTCTTTCTCCTTCTGCCGTTACACTGCTAGAGATCCCCCTACACAGTTGTGACGAGTGCAGCAGGCTTTCGTCTTTTTTACTCAACCTATCTCCCCTGGGCCGGTGTTTTGTAGCGATGCGTTATGCTTTGTTCTATACTAGTCTTGTCATCCACCGCTCACGGCCGGCTGATCCCGTTGATGACGTGAGCGGACCGTCGCTCTGACCACACTGACCGAGCGCGAAAAGCGCGAAAGGGCATTAGCATCGGAAAGGCATCGCTACAAAATACCGGCCCTGCTTTGCATTGAGCGAAGCCATGTTAGCACGTGGCCAGCGGGAGCTAGCGCTTTCGGGTCCTGCTGGTGCCACATCTTTGGTGAATAGCAGGAGCGCTCGTGAACAGGACATTACATCATACGCTTTGCTATATTCGGAATTATTTAAATGTGGAGAGCCCGTTACAAAGGGCAAGGCACCAAGCATCATCATTATCATCAGATTGTTCTTCAGTGCTTGAAGTTTGAAACTGCCCATATAGCTGCGGCGCTGCGCGTGGCGCTTCCCTTGTATAGCCTTGACCGTGAACAGGAGACTCCAGAGCTTGTTTTGACCCAGCGAGCTTGAATTGCGGCCTCACTACAGTGTGGTCGCACCTGCGCTGTGCGTTCATCCTACGCTCCGCATTGTTTTGCAGATTCGTATATGAGTAGCAGGCCTGGGGGATTTTACTTCACGCCGACCACTGCCTTTCCGTAAAGAAATTTCTCTCTTGGGTGTTGTCACTTCTCTCTCGTTTAGCGGTAACGTTATGTACGCAAACGTTATGTAAGCAAACCTAGTCCGGTAACATGCGCTCAATTACTGCATGGAGCCTGTTCTGGAAACGCTCAGGAGGCCGACAGGGTGCGCAGCCGTCGTTTATTGCCTCGGCGACAGTATCGAACCTGTGCGCGTCAAGAGGCCCTGCTTATCTTCATGTCTTTCTTCCCTTCTTCCTGTTTATCGACGCGTAATTACCGTAGGACAAAAGTGCCGCCAGCTAAAATCCAGGAAGCACCGCACGTGAGCAGAGGCGCTGTCGCGAAGGCGTGGTTTCGCCTTTGTGGTGTGTTTTTGACATTTATCAATTTTATCACATGCACGCGCAAGCTACTCGTTAGTACACGCAATATCGCACTCTCTCTGCTTCCCTTATGCTTGAAGCGCTGCCAACTCGATTTTTTTTTTTTCGGTCATCCTACGTAGTGGCGTTTATATCGCTAGTATACACGTGCATGATAATGCGCTGTTTGTGCTCCAGATGATGTCCTTTGCAGGCTGAAAAAGCGAGAGCATTGGGGATCTTGCCGGCGGGAAAGGGGAAAGCAGATAAGAAAAAAAAAGGAAGCAAGCCACGAGGATAAGTGCCACCAAAAAAAAAAAAAAAAAAAAAAAACTGAAAAGCCACTTGTTGGGGAGGGGGGCGAAGGCGGCGGCGCTTCCCTTCTCAGTTTCCATTCTCCGCTGACGTCGGGATGCTGTTTTACTTGAGCACTGCCTCGCAACGTCACCGAGTGTGTGACGTTGCGTCAGCCGCCGGCTGCCATTGGATCAGCGGTGCTGGGCGAGGAGGGCGGCGAGGGGCAGAGCGGCGCTATAAGAACGGCCGGTATGGCGCCGTGAGGAGCTAGTGATGAGCACAGCCAGGACCATAGCCGCCCACTTGAAGTACTTGTCGCGTGTAGTTCGGAAATGTCTGCCTCCGGATCGACGCAGTTCTTGGTGCGCCAGCGCACCCCCGCCGCTGCGACTGGCCTGCGCGTAGGCCCTGCCTCGGACAGCATACGGGACAGCGGACGGTGAGGGGAACGCTCACGTTCTCTTGCCGGCGCGCGCGGTCTCCCTTGTATCGGTGCGCTTTGCATAATGCGCTCGCTCCCCTGATCTTCGTGAAAACCTGCGATTTGAGGGGCCAATTTGTTTTTCTTTATTAACCATAGTCCCCTGTTTTGCTTTGTTTAGCGGGCCGTCGGCGCTTGCTGACACATCTAAATGTGCACTATCCATTTTCCGTGTCATAATTTGCCTCAAATTGCTCTCTGCAAACCTTAGCTTGCGCCGTACTTTTGCAACGAAGATTTTAATACGTTGTCTGTCACTGTTCGGAGGGATAGAGGCTTAAAAGGTAACGAAGTGATTCAGTGCTGATTTTTTTTTTTTTACCGCCAGTCCTGTCTGAATGCTTTCGCAACCCGTGCCTTGTTCTAGAAGCCGGCTGTCCGGCTCGTCAGTATCGCAGTGTTGACGAGTACTTCCGCACGCATCCAGGCTCGCTTGTTGGGCCAACCGCCTCCCAGGTCAGCATTGCCCTTGATCCGAGCTGTACTGCCAGCTCGAATGAATATCGCGGACTCTCCTGTCAGGACCATGTGGGGGCGAGGGAGATCGATGACTGGAAGTTAATACACTAAACTGCCGGTTGATGAAATATATAGTTTCGTCTCTGTTTTCATCCTGCGACCGTGTGCGTGTTTTAATTCTGCAGGATAACATAGCAACCGTGCATGTTTAGTACGTGTGGCGTACCATACTGTTAAGTAATTTTTTTAGCGCTTTGAAAGACGCAGGACAGAAGGGAGTTGACGCACAAGTGCTTTTGTGTGTCTATGATTTCTGCCCTGTGTGTTAATGCCCTAAGCTAAACAAGTATTACGCTGCTCGCAAGAGGCTCCAGTATTCTAGATGGCAGTTACCCTTGATTCCAGACTGTCATAACAACCTGCAAATTCCATTTTTATTTACTTGAACTTTTGATTATGGATAACTCTCTCCGCTGCTGCTTAACTGACACAGAGGGATAAAAACTCGAGGTATTAAGTGTGTAAGAGGTATTAAACGTTTACAACTCTGTAACTCGGCAATAAAGAACGCTATCAAATTTTGTAAATTGCATCTAATAGTACACCTAAAGCGGACAAAATTGATGTATTAAATAGACTCTTCAGTAGACCAGTAATATATAAGTAGGACTTTTGCAAAACCCTCGTAAACAATGTAACAAATTCACGTAAGATACAAATTGATATATCGAACCTTGGTCCAAATTTTCCGGAGTCCCCCACTACGGCGTGCCTCATAATCAGATCGTGGTTTTGGCACGTAAAACCCCATAATTTATCAAACTTCTCCGCTTTGGCTTCTCTAACGGATGCAGTTATAGAACTGCGATATGTTGTTGGTGCAGAGCTACAAATTTGTAAACTTCGTGCTTCATTTTTGTTTTTCGAGCTTGCCAATTTCGTTTGAAAAATTCAGGCGTTAAATCAAAATCCCGCTTCCAACAGTGACTTGAACTTTCTCCCTCAAATGCCATAAATTTCATTAAACTCGGCCCCTTGATTATCTCAGACAAGTGTTTCAGCGTTTTACATTACGGTTCTGCAAAATCCAGGACGGTTGGCAACACTAGTTCGTTATGCCTCCTGGGTCTCACACCTCTGAAGTGTGACCTTTCACGGTAGGAGCTGCACGAGCGTCTGTGAACTGTTACACCGGCTGAAACTTGCGGGCCTAACATTGCGCCTCTACGCTCAGCACCCTTCACCGATTTTGCGCAGGTCACTACTTCCTGGGGCACGTTAACCGACCTGTTTGCTAGCAAACAACGCGACGTTCGGCAAAACGGTCGCTCGCCTTTGTTTAGCCACCTGTATAAAAGCACTTGTAGTGTCGGGTCGGTAAACAAATTTTCGTTTTCTGCTGTGGTACTGTACCTTTCCACGTGAACCCTGTCGGTGTGAATTACCTTCGTGTCCTTGCTGATCGTCCCTGTAGTTGGGTTTACGGGTACTGTACCATCGTAAAACATTGGTCTAGGTGTTCAGCCTCATCGACGTTCGCACACATCCTTTCTTCGCGACTTCGTACTCCCGGCCTTCGCGCGTGGCCTCGGTGCTGAACTTGTCAGAGCAAGGCACACGAACGGCTCTTTCGACCGCGGGGACTGGCCGCCGTGACATAAGCAAGTGCCCTTGCCGACTGCCGCTTGCATGCGAGCGTTTCCATGGAAATTCACAGGCATTCGTCCGCATAGACGATCGATAAGATAACTCGCATCGCTTCTTCAGTGAAATGAGGTGACTGCTGATATCTTCTAGACTCTGCGTCTGGGTGGTATCAGGAAGCCACTTGCACAAGCTTATCTGTGCGCCTCTTTGTCATGAATACTATTCACCTTGAATAAGCGTGCTTAAGACGACTGGTGTGATAACAGGACTTATGTCTTCTGCTGTTGCGTAGAGGCGGTGAAGAACTAGTGTGGTTTCTCTGATCTCGGCTACATGCGTTGCGAGCCCTTGAAATATTGGAAATAAGTAGTCTCTCCAGTCGGGTCCGCTCTTTTGGTGACGAGGCATCGTGTGGTCTTACTTGATTTCACTTGCCTCTTGCAGCTCGCAAGGTTCATTAAAATAGCACTCGCTCCCTGAACTATAATAAATATCGTGGTGCCACCATTTTGCATCATAAATGTCGGATGATAAAAGGCGGCGTACGGAGCTAGCCATAGCATTTTCTGCATATTGATAATACATTGTGCAGGCAGGCGTCGTACAAGCGGCTCTGGAATCGTTAACAGGGGGGTATAGGGAAGCGGGAAACAAGTTAGTAGTAGCTGCTGGTAAAGCAGATGCCAGCTTTAGTGTATTGCGCGCGCACACACGCACACACACACTCTCACGCGTCGACAACACTTGACGTCCGAACGGCCTCAGACCAGGGCCGGTATTTCGTAGCGATGCGTTATGCTTTATTCCATACTAGTCTTATCAATTTCATCCACCGCTCACGGCCTGCTGACCCCATTGATAACGTGAGCGGACCGTCGCTCTGACCACTGACCAAGCGCGACAAGGCATTAGCATTGGAAAGACATCGCTACAAAATACCGGCCCAGGACACTGACATACTGAGCTTGCTCGCTATGCGGCAGTTGCTGCCCTCTACATTCCCTGAATTGCAACGCGTCGTTCTGTGCAGGTCCCTGAAATGCTTGCAGTCGCAACTGGCTCCCGTGAGCGCGTGCGCTCGTGCGCTGAGTACGTCGACGGCGCTCCAGCAGCAGCCGCAGCCGGCCACGCTGTCGGCGCTGCCCAACCATGTTCGCGCCTACGTCGAGGAGAAGCAGCGCCTGTGCCAACCCAGTGCCGTGCACATCTGCGACGGCAGCGAGGCCGAGAACAATCACCTTCTCGACCTTATGCTCAAGGCTGGCAGTATCGTGCCGCTGCCCAAGTACCGGAACTGGTGCGTGCCGCGTCTCCATTGTGGCGCTCAGTGTGTGTGTGTGTGTGTGTGTGTGTGTGATTTTTTTTGTTCATCTGACAAGCAAAGTGTGCAGTAGCACCAACACTTAGTGCCCTTCCACTCTGTGAAGGACGACCAGCGACTGTCTTCTATTCTTGTCTTCTTATTCTTCTAAAATGATGAAATTATATATTATATATATATATATATATATATATATATATATATAGGGTGTGTGTGCAAATAAAGCATCAAGACGGACTCCTTAATGCACCCTAATCCTCCTCCATCCACCTTAATTGGTAGATTGGTGGGTAGACTGATTAATGGTCATCCATCACTGGTTTTGACACTTATGTTAAGGAACCTACATAATAGGCTACTGTGGATTCAATTTTGTCGACGCAACTTTTCTACACACCCTGTTGATGCACGCGCTTTTGGTCAGAACCTAGCCATATACAGCTTCTCTGTAATATTCACATATAGCATGCAAAGGTTTCATCTCAAGGTTGTGCACTCTTACATCTGCTCTTTGGGTAGAAACTAGTTGCACCTGTGGGCCAGATATTGAGCTGTTGCAATATTGGAATGCAGGGAAAAGCTATCAGTATCCATAGTCGTAGGTTATTAGGTACACATTTATGTAATAGATACTGCCCCTCTGATGCTTAACCCATTGTTCCATAACCATTTAGAAATTTACCCACTAGCAGAATCTTGGGACAAGTTCCTTTAAACGAAGTATTGATACTTAATATGCTTCCCCAACTCTTCTGTTTGCATTAGTTACTTGGCTCGGACAGACCCAGCTGATGTTGCCCGTGTTGAGAGTAAGACATTCATCACTACGGAGAGGCGGGAAGAATACCATCCCAACACCAAGAGAGGGCGTCAAAGGCACCTTGGGCAACTGGATGTCTCCAACAGATTTACAGAAAGCTCTTGGTGATCGCTTCCCTGGTTGCATGAAAGGTGAGCCAGTGTAGTAGCCTGCCTAAGCATACTTGGAGTGCATTTGTACGACGCAAGTAAGTTGCATTTGTTCTTATGGCCTGCTATTGTGCTCGTGGCATCACTAATGCATACCACTGGCAATGAAGTTCTTTGAACTGCTACTGTGCGTTGATCACAAATGCAGACCTTTGTGCATTACATTTTTCTTGCAAGGTAATGGGCAACATCTTTATTGTGGCCCTTCATTCTATTTGTGTTTGCTTCTGCAGGTCGGACAATGTATGTGATCCCGTTCAGCATGGGACCTCTTGGCTCTCCATTGAGCAAGATTGGAATTCAGCTCACAGATTCGCCGTATGTGGTAGCCAGCATGCGCATCATGACTCGCATGGGATCGGAGGTGCTGCGGACTTTAGGAAGTGGCCCATTCATCAAGTGCTTGCACTCTGTGGGACAGCCACTGCCCATGAAGAGTGAGCATGTGACAGCCTGTGTGCTCCCACTGCTTTGCGCCTAACCCTTTCGTTACTGTACCTTTCAATTTGATTGAAGGTCTTTCTATGCGCTGGAAAATATTTCTGCCAGAATTCTTCTACTAGCAACATCATGCACCTTCTGAAATGACTTCTGAACTTAACTATTGGTCAAATTTAACCATTTTTGGCAGTTGGGGAATCTGGCAAAATAAAACTTCGACTGGAGGTGGAGGTATCGTCGGAAGCTAGCCTTCAACGCTCCTATCACTTACTCAATAACACGCCGAAAAATTTGTGCTTTGATTGATTTGCAACATAATTTTGAAATGACAGCAGCAGTGAGAACACAGCTTCTCTCGGGCTGTTATAATTTTCTGATCCAATGTCTAGGCTGTTTCAACAATGTCTCAAACCATGGTAGATGCTCATGAGTGCGTGTTCTTTTGATAAAGTTGCATTTCATATTAGTCGAACAATTATTTTTACCGCCATGGGTTTAATTTACCCATCTGCGTTTCAACAGCTTATGTACAAATTATTATGAGCAATGTTTCTCGTGTTGGGTTTTCACTCGCAAAAAAGCATGCAGTCAATTTCAGACCAATCTTCAACTGAAGCTTGACTAGCAGTCTAATCTCTTAAATTTTTAACATTGCCTGTGCGAGTGCCCTTATTCATTACTGTACAATATTGTGCAACATTCCAAATTGCTGTACAACACTGTACAGGAACTGAATACAGCACATGGAGGCTCCAGCACCAGTTGAATGCTCAGTAGACCATCTTGCTTGGCCGGAAAAGCTGATCGAATGCAATAATCAAGTATGAGGAGTGTTGTGCATGCTCCCTGACCTGAGAACAGTCGCTTTGTGAGCTTAAAAAATGCAGTAAAACGAACCAGATGCCCGCTGCAATGAGTAAAAACAAATGTTCCCTTTAGAATAGGAATTTACCAATTTTCAAATTTGCAAGGCTACTGCTTTCCCACATAGCATGGGCATCACTATGGCTAATATTGATGCCAACAAACCGTAATAATTTTTTTAGCATTATTTTACTTGCTAAAGGTTACAACTACAAGCCAGGTTTTGTATATTTCATATTTTTTTAAGTCTCGGTACTTATACTTAAAATAGCAAATTCTTACTTTCATCTGTTCCTTGAGGTGCCTCTTTGAAGTTTCATATAAGAATTCTCAAACTGTCTGATCAATTATTACTGCTTTACATCCATCCAGAACACCAGTGATCATACTATAATTTTATGTATCGTGGTGTATATCGTAACTACTACGTCTTGAAATAAATGTTAAAATGTAGAAGCACTGAAATGAGCACATTTCTAGTAGTAACAAAAGAGTTAAAGGAGCTGGCAATCCCTTTGGCCACCCTCCACATTTCGCATGAGATTCTAATTTAAAAATTTTTTTGCATTAGAGCTGGAAACCTGATTATTGTGTGCTGGTTTTATAAATTGCATGCTGTATTTGTGGAAACTAGTAGCCGATAAAATATTTCATCACCTATACTTGAATGAGCAACTGCATCTTGCAATAATAGATATTTGCTTGCCTGTCTAACAGCCAAATACTTGCCTCTTGCATAGTTTTACTGTGTGTGCCAAACATGTGCAGGTGCTGTGGGCTTTGGAAAATGTTATGTGCTGTTTGAATAATTTAATACTTCTGTGTTGCACAGACTTGGTATGAGCTGTGTAGCTCTGTCGTTCAGTTTACACCTCAGGAGTGAGGAGATAAAATTGCTGCACTTTGTTATTGACATGCTCGGCCTACATAATTTTGTTTCTCCTTTCTACTTTTACAGCACCTCCCGTGAACAGCTGGCCTTGCAATCCTGAGAAGACTATTATTACACACATTCCAGACAACAATGAGATCTGTTCATTTGGTAGTGGCTATGGTGGTAACTCCCTGCTTGGAAAGAAGTGCTTTGCCCTACGTCTTGGTTCTATACTGGCACAGAGAGAAGGCTGGCTGGCTGAGCACATGCTGGTTAGTAACAATGAATATACTTCATTAGTAAAGCATCATTTGGCAAGCATTAGTGACATTTTTAGAACGACGGAGAGCTGAGCTATTTGGTAAGGACTCGTAATGCACAAAATGTCTGTGTCTGCAAGCCTTACATTTTTTGCATTATGTAACATTTTAGCATGCCCGAATTTCATTGGCAGCAGCTTGCTCACTTGTGTGTAGGGAAGCCATTGATTTTTATATGCTTTGTTCACATCCAATACCTGTTTGCATGTAACAATGAATATACTTCATTAGTAAAGCATCATTTGGCAAGCATTAGTGACATTTTTAGAACGACGGAGAGCTGAGCTATTTGGTAAGGACTCGTAATGCACAAAATGTCTGTGTCTGCAAGCCTTACATTTTTTGCATTATGTAACATTTTAGCATGCCCGAATTTCATTGGCAGCAGCTTGCTCACTTGTGTGTAGGGAAGCCATTGATTTTTATATGCTTTGTTCACATCCAATACCTGTTTGCATGTGGCAAGCAAACATCAATCACTAGCACATTGTATTAGTCAGCTGTGTGTTTTCTTGAAAGTGTTCTTATAGTAACATTGTTTGTCTGTGTATTTCAATCTGCATCCTAAATAAGATGGAAACAATAGAAACTGTCACAAATAACTTCTTACCGTTTCTTTAACAAGGATAATTTTCATACTCAGTATCACTGTTTTGATTGCATGTTTTTTTCTCTCCAGATTTTGGGCATTACGAACCCTAAAGGACAGAAAAAGTACATTGTTGCTGCCTTCCCTAGTGCCTGTGGGAAAACCAATCTGGCCATGATGACCCCAACCCTCCCTGGCTACAAAGCAGAATGCGTTGGGGATGACATTGCTTGGATGAAATTTGATGAACAAGGTGTACTCCGAGCCATCAACCCTGAATATGGATTCTTCGGAGTGGCTCCTGGTTTGTGCATCATTTTCTACTGTATTAATTTAAAGCTAGTGGAGTTAGTACAAATTAGGGCTGTTTAGATCATTTAAACCCAGTGAGTGTACTTGGTGGAAAAAACGGACATCAAATATTGAATAGAATGCCAAACTATTTTTCCAAACATAGTTAAATCATGAATTTCATTAAGCTGAGGTTTCTGTGCTTCAGCTGTAAAAATAGCATCTATCCTCCGCTTGACAGCTGGCATGCACGCAAAGGATGCATTCATTGTTAGGCAACATTCTTGCATCTTGTGTCGTAGATAGCATCTTGTCAGTAAGAATTAACGGAATCCTGCTAGCAACTAACAAAAATTACAGGATCATATGCCACCATGTGGCATGCATACACGTGCATCACAATTTTCACTTTACACTTGTTGTTTACTAATACCGTATGTCGCAGAAACGAGATGAGACAGCTGCGTTCGATGCAAACGAAATCCAGATACATTTTTTTTATTGCTGTTTTTTTTACTACGTGTGCACGCCTTTGGAGCCCGCCGTCGTCTTCTTTCTCATCTTGTCCGCTCCCATGAGTTTCAATACCGTATTTACTTGAATCTAGGCCAACTCCAATCCTAAGCCGATCCCCCATTGTCTGAAGCCAGAAAAAAAAAAAACTTGCCTCGAATGTAGGCCAAATAAAAAAAAAAAGGGATGACAGGGTTCACATAATGAAAACAGCATTTATTGAATATGAACATGCCGAGCTCATTCTATGTCATCATTGCTGCTAGCCTTGTCACTATCTTCCTTATCGCTGCCATTTTCAAACAGTGCACTTTTTGCAGGAGTGCACTACCAAAGTTCCTGGGTAAATCTCGTCCTCCTTGCGGCACACGCAAAAAGCATCTCCCGTTGCCCCCTCTGACAGACGGTTATCTCATCGATGCCAAAGTCCCGCCCGTCTTGAACATTTGACAATGCCTTTGCGGCTAGCACAATTGTTCGTTAGAGAGCGGCGCTATAGTGGCATCGCCTGTTTGGTGCCATTACGATAATGCCACGTCGCGCACCGATACACCATACCGATACGACACAGGTCAAAATGGCAGCGTCGCTCGTGAACTTCAGTTGGCTGCTGGCACGGCTAGTAGCGGCTGCGATACTGACTTTTCTAGATGGCGCTAACTATGCACCATATTTATCAGTTTCAGTTCAAAACTGGTGTTTTTCAAAATCCTGAATCTAAGCCGACCCTAGAGTTTCGTATATTATTTGAAAAAACTATCTGCCTAGGTTCGAATACAGTATGTAACGAGTCGCGTGGTCAGGGTAGCTCTGTAACCTTATGTCTCTACACTATGCTGCCAAGAAACTGCCAACAGTGCAGCCGATTGCACAAGAAATATACACACAGTATGGGCGTGCTATTTTCTGATATTTTATTAGGCGCAGTTTATAAGATATGAATGGCAAGCTTGCAGGCACAAAAGTATGCCATCTTATCTCTTGTCCAATTGTCTGCACTGGCTTCAATGCGTCTACACAGATATAAAGCGCATTCCCTTTGCTGTTGCCGAGGTACTTTTGTGCATTTTTGTGGAATGACTGGCTGCTGGCACATTAAGAAGCACGTCCATGGGACCTCTAGTACAATTGGTGCATCCTATCCCCCGCTTGACAGCTGGCAACATTTGAACACTTGATGCATGCACGCAAAGGATGCATTCATTGTTGGGCAACATTCTTGTATTTTGTGTGTCGCAGAGGCTGCACATGCATGTGATGCACGTAGACTTAAGCTACTTGGAAGGAAATATTTGGGAAGAAGTACATGTTCATTGAAACAAATGTTTGTAAATCGAGGTTTGACTGAATATCTGGTTCTGTGCAGGCACTTCCATGGCTACTAATCCCAATGCAATGAAGACCATAGAGGAGAACACCATGTTCACGAATGTGGCTGAAACAAGTGACGGTGGATTTTGGTGGGAAGGCATGCCAGAACCAAGTCCAGGCATTCGCATCAAGTCGTGGCGGGGCGAAGAAAACTGGACTCGGGCTCATGGCACACCTGCTGCACACCCTAACTCCCGGTTCTGCACTCCTGCTGGCCAGTGTCCCATCATAGATCCTGCCTGGGAGGACCCTAAGGGTGTGCCAATCTCTGCCATTCTCTTCGGTGGACGCAGACCTCAAGGCAAGTTCTTTGGTTTAGCCATCCTTCTTACTTTCTTGCCTCAATTTCCCTACTCAGTCACTAGGTAAACCCTTTCATTTTGCCATCTTAAAATCTGCAATGGCTGCATATGACAGCCAATAATTTGTTTTTCTGCATGAAGTTGAAGTGCTACCTTAACTTGATGTTGACCTGGTTGCAGGCAAGACTAGTCTGTTTATCGTGGGGGTGAATTCATTACTGCAAAAAGAACTTTAATGACTATGTAGGGCTTGTATATAACCTTGTGTACAAGGCTCTTATGGGAATTCCAGAACATTATTAGCCCTTTGCTGTGCACCCATTCGCTGTTGGTTCTGCTGCCCTTGGTCAGCATCTTGTTTCGGGAATCTTCCAATGGATAGTCATCTTCTGTGCTTTCCAGAATTCTGCACTTTTAATATGTATGAACATGCCATCCCGTTCAAGTTGTCTTTGTGACCATTAAATTTGCAGTACTGTTGCTGAGGTCCTGGTAGCCAAAATAGCTGTCCTTTTTTTATATGCAGTTCAGTGTAGCTGGCATTTTGCTGTCGTCACGTAGTTCAGCATCGAGGATACCAATAAGTGGTAAACCAAATGCCTAAGTGTGGTGCACCCCGATGCACAAGATTTGGGGCATGGCACCCGTCTTGCTCGTGATGGCAATGGTGATACGTGCTTTCACTTAGCAATGTTTGTGCACCCTGTTGCAGAGCAGCAACTCCGTGCACAAAATAACTGCAGAAGGTGTCATGACCTGAATGCAATTTAAAAAGCAATGATGTGCTGAAATTCTCCATTAGAAGGGTGTATTTCAATTTTTATTTTTACTGCTGTCATTCCCTAGAATTAAGTTTATTTCGGTGCTTCACTTGCAGGTGTTCCATTGGTCTATGAAGCTTTCAACTGGCAGCATGGAGTTTTCATTGGATCAGCCATGAGGTCTGAAGCTACCGCTGCTGCAGAGCATAAAGGTAAGGTGGATACTTTTATCTTGACTATGCAGGGCTTTCACGGTCACAAATAAGCAGTATATTATGCTTACTTGATAACTGACAGAAAACTTAAACTGGTAGCACCCCTGAGAAAAGCATGTTCATTTTGCCATTATGCTGCAGTAGAAAGTTTGGAACTTGGTTTGCTCTGTCTGTCTGCTTCATTATGGTGCAGTGTGCACCATCATTGTTAAGCTAACCTTATCCTCACTTTGATCATGTGAATAAAGTTTTTGCACACCACTGCCACTTATGATCAAACTGTGAAGCTGACAGCTGGACATGTGAACCACTAAGCTTTCGTGCAACTTCTTTGGTTTCCAGTTTGTGTAGTGTTAGTGGGTGCAACATAGAGCGAGAGAGAGAGAGAGAGAGAGAGGGGTAGTGCCTGCATGTGTATTTTGGAGGCAGCAGTACACAATACACTTGCACAGCATTGCGCGTGCTGCCTTGAATTCGTAAATTGGAGTCACTGGTGAGAGAGGCCGAGTTCTCTGTATGTCATGCCTCTCGCTGAACAAGCTTTTTGCTGCCAGTCATTGAAGTGTTGTCATGCCACCGTTGTAATTGTTCCATGCAGTTGGGGAGTTTGCACAGGGTTGCACGACTTTAGGACAAAGTTGGGGACATTGTAGGGAATTGGGGACATTGAAGGGAGTTAAGAGCCTGAGGAATTGCTGATCCTGCCTTGTCTACTTGGAATGATTTTTATGTAGTCTTTACTACATTACAATTTTTGGGTGTTCATGTAAATTTGAGCAAGTGCTAAGTAATGCATCAGAATCTTGTGTGAGGGGGAGCTCATTCTGTTCTTTGCCCTTGGATGTACTAATACAACTTGCTTTCATTGTTTTGCAGGCAAGGTGATAATGCATGACCCATTCGCCATGCGACCATTTTTTGGATACAACTTCACAAACTACCAAAGGCATTGGCTGAGCCTTGGTAAAGAGGCGGGAAGGAAGCTTCCCAAGATCTTCCACGTCAACTGGTTCCGCAAGGGCTCTGATGGAAAATTCTTGTGGCCTGGCTTTGGTGAAAACAGCCGTGTCATTGACTGGATCTGCCGTCGTGTGGATGGTGAAAATGGAACTGCTAAGGTAAGCTGTTCCTATACTTTAGCAAGGTACTGCTACTAGTTTATAAACATCTGTAGGAGTTGCCTATGAGAAGGTGCACATAAAATGTTTCACATTTATGTTGTGCATTACACGTACAGATGGAAAACTAGACAAAATAGACGATCATGTGATATTACAGGTTTCCACATCTGCTTGGCTTTGCTTAGATTAGCCAATGTTAAATTGCATAGTAACACACTTATATTAATAATACATATTATTCATAATAATACATATTAGTTGAAAACATGAGGGGGGAAACAATTGTGACACTGTCATATTCACCAAGCATTGAATAATGCTTCTTTCAATGTCATTATATGATAGTAAACTGGTTGAAGTTGTTAAATCCTAAGTGGAAGAGTGGTGTTGGGCATGTCTGCATCGTCTTTTTATGGTGAAGACCTGAATCAATGGAAAACAAAGCCATCGGAGGTTGGACGCCTACATGGAGCCACCCACTGCTGACAGTAGTAGTAAATTCCACCAATACTCAAATGAAAAGTTTGGTGCAATAAGCTTTCCCACTTCTACTCTGTTCCATGATGACTTTGCCACCTGACCAGCTTGTCCATGTTGCAAGATTTGTTTTCGAACATTGTAAGCTCATATGTTTAGCCCACAGTCTGTGTTTAAATGTACAGCTTCTTGCCTTATTGAAGCAAAGTTCATATATCATAGATGTGTTTTGTTTTTTTTAAACTCGGAGCCAGTAAGCACTGTGACCTGCTCTTTACTGTAGTCTAAAATATTAGTCTGTTTTAGCTTTTTTGCATAACCTGGTTGTGGCAGTAATCATTTATAAAAATGAGAGCTCTTTGATACTGTTGCAAGAAGGTTTGACTGCAGTGAGTATGAAAACATCTAAAATTTTTTCCACATTAGGAATCTCCCATTGGCTACCTTCCTTCGGATGGAGCATTGAACCTGGATGGCCTTCAAGAGCCTGTGAACATGAAGGAGCTGTTTGATGTGAACAAGGACTTCTGGCTTCAAGAATGCAGCGAAGTTCGCAAGTACTTCGATGAACAGCTTGGCAAGGAGCTGCCCAATGAAATTTCCCAGGAGCTGGACCAGCTGGAGCAACGAGTGAAGGCTATGTAGGCTCCATAAAGCAGCCTCCTCCGTTGTCTCCCCCATAACCAATTTAGCCTTTGTGCCATGACAAATCGCCTCAAGCTGCCTCATGACTGTAGTTGCTAATAGCCAGCTAATTACAGGCGCCACGTACGTGATTTAGGTTTGTTACCACTTTGTATGATGTACTGTTTATGAGCAACATTCAAGTGCCTTTTGGGACCACACCTGATATAATGAGCAATTCCATTAGAAGAGAATTGTCTGACATGCTGTCCTGGCAGTTTTGCTTGCCAATGTTTTAAACGGACTATGTGGTCTAGTCTATTCCAGAAGCTTGTAAATAATGTGAATGGTTTTTATTTATGAACATTTTAGCTGTTGGAACAGGTTCTACTGCCTCCTTGGGCATTTTCTGGAGAATAAAGAGTGAAGCTATTTTTGACGCAGAACACTTGCCTCATTCTTTCACCTCATTCTTTCACCCCCTGCTTATTCACAGTAGTTTGTGATGCTGCAATGTCCCGGGCAGCTCATCACACCAACTTGAAACTGTGCACTTCCTCAATGCTACTATAATCACTCTCAATTCGTTAAAGCCATATTTGTGATACGTTCCAATAATGGCATCAAGCCTCTTAACAAGAACGTGCGTTCCTTTACTAGGTATACAGTATGGACTACTTCAGGATGTCCCTGATATGCTTGGAACAAGATTAGGTGAGCAGTTTATACCCAAGTATCATTCATGGGATGGATCCCTGGTTGGCAGCTCTTGGTGTTTACCTCTGCAAGTATACACGTCTTAGAGTTCCACCCTTTGAATCCAAATTTTACTTCTGTTATACTGCACTATGGCTATTGCTTTCAAAATAGTTCACAATGGCCTTTCGTGTCGAGCTACAGGGCCTGCAAGGCTCAATTTTATAAGCCCTTATGCATGAGCAGCAACATTCCCATGTCCACCATATAGACTCGTGCAATGGAATAATAGTATGTGTGCATGGGTGGCTTAGCCTGTCCATTTTGGACTAACTGCCATTGTGGGCGTGCACAGCAATATAGGTAGGTGCAAACCACGTTGGCAATCCCCAGAGAATGTTCTTTTACATGGTGCCTTTGCTGAAATCGGCCCTTTAATGTTCAGCCATGAGCAAAGGATCGTAGTAAAGGAAACGTTTCCTTCAGTTATCTTGCTGAGCAGGTACATTGGTTTCATTTTCTAAATTCGGAATATTGCAGGAATTGCCTTGTATCTACTTGCACACTCATTTACATGAGCATACAAAGGCAAACAATTGCCTACCTCTGATTTGTTTGGCTGCTGTTGAGCCAGTTACATTTTTGTCAAATACTGAGCAACTCTTAGCATAATCTATACATATTATAAATGGCAAAATAAAAAAAAATGTTAATAGCACTAAAACATATAGTCATACTGAACAAATATACATAGATTGTGCGTTTCAGCACACACTTCATTGTTTATTTTTCCCGTGTATCCGCATGAAATTATTTTTCAGGTATAAAACGACCTTCCCAACATGCTATATGTGTATGGCTGATGGACACTGTGCACCTCTGTGAAACCTACTTTGTTCACGAACACCATTAACAAAAATGGCCCTAAATCAAAACACATCTTTACAGTTGCATAGGTTGCCATTGGTGTCTTAATTTCGAGCATTTCTGCCTTCTCCCATGTTTCTTCACTTTACATTATGGCTACCTGTGAAGGCCCTACGTTGCCCCTGCCCGCACAGCCATAAGCATGGTTTAACAAGGTGACTAATAGGGCTAATGTGCTAGGCTACATCTTGTTGACATTCTTGTCCTTTTCCGTTTTTTTGCTAAGAAAGGATCGTATTGCCAGTGCCAGGCGTGTGCCTTGAATTCTACTAAGACTGCAGTTATCAAAATGAGGTTTGTGCTGTCCACCCTGTTATGCTAGTTTTCTTCGTTGGGCCGTGATGCATGCATCGTTAGTTTTGTATAGGATATGGATACCACATGTATTTTATTGCAATAGCAGTTGAGCCGCCAGGTTGCTGTGATCGCCATCGTTGGCGCCAGTCAATATATAACTACCGTTGCCCTCATCTTGTCGACGTTGCCACTGCTAGTGTTTTTCATTGTTGTATACAGGGGAGATTTCGACAAGTATTGCAGGAACTTGGCACAAAGTTGCGGGTGTTAAGGTTTAGTCAGTGTCTGGCAACTTTTGTCAGTGTCTAGTCAGTGTCATGGCACCTGCAGAGCTGGAGGAGCTGCTGAAGGTTGTCTGAAGTCGTCACATAAAAATAGGAGTAGGGAAACTTTAAAAGTGCAGCAAATTGGTGGAACTGCATGGTGACAGAACTAATAGTATGGACAAGAATGTAACAAGAGATGACTTGAAGCCTAGGTTTATACCTATACATAGCAATTTATACAGCTTATCCCACTAAGGGCAGCAGTCGCGCCGCACTGGGATGACGTGTGATGGCAGTGGTGCGTGTGGCTGCATGATACGCAGGTAGCACGTGTCGGCAAGCTTCCCCCTTTCTTTTTCTTTCTTTCTTTCTTTTCGCTATTGCTTTCTTTTTCTCACTGGTTGCTTTGCGCGACGAGCTTTCCTGGCTGTCGCATGAAGCGGAGGATCACTTTTTATTTGCTTTCTTGGGTGCTCGCCAAGCGATCTTGTTATTGTTCACGGGGCGAGAACACCAAGGTTTATCTCCGTGGTTGGTTATACGTCGGGCTTGTAGCATAGATTTCGTGTGAGTTTATGGACAGGACGGTGCAGAGCTGGCCCAAAGCCAGGAACGCAAGCTGTCTGACTAGTGTCTCTGGTGGGCACACGCCGATGCAGGGAACGTTGGCAGCAATGAAAAACCCTCCTTTATAGCACGAATGTTCACCCTCGCAGCGTGGTCGACCGGAGCTCCTCCTTGTTGGCACGGTTGCCGAGTTAAGGCCCCGTTCCGGTGGCGAGTATCGTGTGTCTGACGATAGTACAGCGTCGTGCATTTTAGGGCAATTATTATGCTGCTCTGGAATGTGGCGCATGAATGTTTTTGCGCAACCGGTTTAATGTTAGCTGGAGCGAGAACTGCTTCAATTTGTGTCGTTGGATGCTCGCGACAAATATAATGACGCTACGAGCCAACTAGCAAATGTGTGGGCAACATCCGCTGCGCGCGGAAATGACCGGAAGTGGTCATACAGTCGAACCCGGATATATCGAATCTGTAGGGTATCACGAAAAAGTTCGATATATATATAGGCAATTTGGTATATAAAATAAAAATTTTGTACGAAACTTTTCCAGGGGATTTTACTTCTGTTCGTTATACACTAATTCATTATATGTGGGTTCGCTATATCTGGGTTCGACTGTATTCGAAAATATTTGTTTTGTGGCTTATCTGAATTACCGTTAAAGGGGCCCTGAACCACCCCTCAGGGCTTGGTGAAATAACATAGTCCGCGGGTAGCATACGCTGCTGTGATCATCTCAGCCAAGTTTTGCTGTCGTACGCGGTGCGTGGAGCTCGCAAGCGGAGCGCGAAGTCACCTTTCTCTCAAACGCCCTCTTTTCAACAGAGCCATGATCCTCACTCTCTTCTGTGTGCTTTATTGCGCAATAAAGCACATTCCAATACGCGGCTGCTATTCGTCGCTGCGGTCGGTTACACTGCGGCCGCCGCGGGTGCCGCCACGAGTCCATTGGCTCTCTCTGAGGACAACCGCGTTTGGCTTACGTTTAGCGTGGCGTAGACACCAAAATCGGAAATTTGAACTGCGCGCCACGGTGACGTTTTGAAGGCGGATCGTTGTGGCCCCGCCCTAGAGCACTGCACGGGCCCGGGCCGACCCCAAAGCCCGGGCCGGGCCGTCCGAAGCGTTTGTCGGCGGGCTCGGGCTTGAGGCCGCGGGCCCGGGCCGGACTCGGGCTTGAAGCCACGAGCCCGGGCCCGACTCGGGCCCGCTCATTGAAGGGCCCAAGTAGGCCTTCGAGATCACGTGTCCGTTATGCATTACATGGTTCAATGCATTCTGTGCCAAGCTGAAGTGACATGTACAAGATGACTGTCATCATCACCATCAGCCTGTATTTATGTCCACTGCAGGACGAAGGCCTCTCCCTGCGATCTCCAATTAACCCTGACTTGCCCTAGATGATTCCAATTTGCGCCTGCGAATTTCCGAACTTCATCACCCCACCTAGTTTTCTGCCGTCCTCGACTGCGCTTCCCTTCTCTTGGTATCCATTGTGTAGCTCTAATGGTCCATCGGTTATCCATCCAACGCATTACATGGCATGGCCAGCTCGATTTTTTCCGCCTAATGTCAACTAGAATATCGGTTATCCCCGTTTGTTCTCTGATCCACACCGCTGTGTTGACTGTATATCTTATCAGATGACTGTATATCTTATCAAAGAAAATAGTAAAACAGATGAAGTTCGCGTTTTTAACAGTGGAGCTGTTTCAGCCAGGCATAATGTGGCTGCTGAATACAAAAATGTGGGCCGATCCTGGCAGCAGTGCAGAAAGGGTCCAAGCGCAATGGCACATATACCTGTGAAATAGCGAAGCTGAGCCTGGATAAGTCTAGCTAAGAATGGTGGGGACTACTTAAACTTAGGCAGTCATCGGTAGGCAATGGATAGCCAATCAATAGTTAATCAATATTCGATCAATAATCAATAAATTCGGATAACTTAGTAGTGCTTAGCCTAGCCCAAATACGTGGCCAATATCTTGCGATTCACAATCGATAGCCAATCAATAGCTAATCAATAATCAATCAATACTAAATAAATTCCAGGAAATGCTGGGGATGATTTGATAGTGCTTAGCCTAACCCAAAAGCCAGTACGAGCTAGGTGCCCATCAGCTCCGCTGTCTCTTTATATAGCATTGCGCCGCCAGTGCAAGCTACACTCATTTTTTTTTTTTCCCGCAAAAAGGAACATTGTTTCCGCGTAAGGAAAAATAAATTATGCAAAGAACCACTCCTCAAACCATTTTCATGTTACTGCTTTTGCGATTGCACTATTACCAGTGCCGATACCATTGCATTATTTTAGCACTAAGGCCAGTTACTTTTGGGCTTCAATGCATGAAACAGCGTTTTCTTCAAAAAGTTAAACGTCCATGCATTTCGTCGGATACTTTCAAAATTAATATATCGAAACTGGTTCAGTCCTGAGAATTCGCTCCAAGTGGATACACCTTGCGAACTCAGAGGCTATAATTCGTAGATTTAAAGATGTGCCGTAAAATATTTAATTAAGAAGTTAATTAGTGTAATTATGTAAAATATTCAATTAGGTGTTTTGACCATCCATTAGGCCATCTATGTCAGAATTAGCTTGAAACTACACAAAACAATTAGCCTCCTTAAAGCGTCATCGCATTAATTCGAACACAAGAAATCCTGAGATATGGTCAATTCCATACTTCAGAACACTCTATAAGCATCAGTCATTAATACATAAACTACCATTCACTTTGAAAAAATACAAAAATGTTGATAATTTCAGTAAGAAAGAACTCGGCTCATACTTTGCTCGTTTGTAATGTATCAGTTGTGATTATTATTATTTCCTGTTTTGTTTTCTTAGCGAATGTTAATCCTGTAAAATTCAGTCTCATGCTATGTTGTATAGCTGGTGTTGCACTGTTTTGTATAGCTAGTATTGCTATTCTGTTAAAACTTTTTCCAATTCTGTTAACTCGCCGTGACGGACGGAAATATTCTTTGTCTTTCCGTTCATAGCTATTTCGTCTATGAGGATTTCCAGTGATAGCTGGAAATATATGTGAATTATTGTGCATGTGCGCACACTGTTTGCTGTACTATTGTCTTGCCTGGTCTTTTGGGTCACGTCAAGCTACATATGTAGCTTTTAGTCGAAAATGACTATCCAGCATGTAAACTAGAGAATCAATTGATTTGATTTGATTGATTTCGTCGGACACTTTGAAAATTATCTCGAAACTGATTTAGACCTGAGAATTCGTGCCAAGTGGATACACCTTGCGAACTCGGCGGCTATACTTCGTAGATTGAAAGATGTGCAGTAATATAATTATTTAAAAAGTTAATTAGCCTAATTATGTTAATTCTTCAATTAGGCATTTTGATTTCTCGTGGAAGTAATGGGTAGTTTAGATCAAGGATTATAATTGTGCTACATGCCACAGGCAATCTTTGAAAATGTGGTTCAGCTAAAATGTAACACCCTGTATATTTGCATGCTAAATGACATCATAGAACCATATCGTACAAATCAAGGTAAGTGCATGCGCACCAGCGGAAAAATAGCAGCACAGTCAATGGGCCGGATTACTGATGTTCCCTTGGGAGAAACAAAGATTTCGGCCTTTCATTGCTTATATACTGCAGCTGATTAAACATCGAGAAGGTGAGGCTGACAGATACGGTACAATCTGTAAGTAAAAAAAGATTGTTTTTCTTACAGGCCGGGCTTGGTCATGCACACGCGGGCCCTAGCTAAACTTAGTAATGAACGCCCGGGCCCGGGCCGGGCCCGGGTCGGGCCCGGGCTTGGAACTACGGGCCCGGGCTGGTCTCGGTCATGTACGCCCGGGCCCGGGCCGGGCTCGGGCTTTGTATTACGGGCGCGGGCTGGGCTCGGGCCTCGCAAATTGGGCCCGGGCCGGGCTCGGGCCGAAAAATTAGGCCCGTGCAGTGCTCTAACCCGCCCCACTCCGCCGTAGCCTTCGCAGTGCAAGGCATTGAAGAAGGGAGGGGGAGCACAGTGGAGGCTGTGTTTGATTGCGAATAACTCCGCTTCTGCTGAACGCATTGAAGTACTTTTTGCGGCAAAGTATTTCTGAAATAACCTATTTTCACCTCAAATGTTTTTCTCCACTTCCACGAAAAGTCGTTTAGGGCCCCTTTAAAGCGCCTAAGTACTTCATCGTTGAAGTAACATTTTTGACAGGAAGTGAGTAAATTGGCAAGTATCCGGTGATGCGTCAGTGCGAATGCGGACTCTTCTACGTCTTTGTAGAAAACGCAGCAATAATTTGGGATCAGAAGTGTAAAAATGTAGCCGTGGCATATCTCGCTTTCACGTGTCGTGTTTTTTTAGGGTCATAGTGCAACGAAAGTTTGCCCTTGTAACGCGGAATGGAAAGGTGTACGTGCGCTTCGTTATAGTGTCGTAGTTTGTGCTTGGCTTCGCGAAGATCACTCGGAGCGAGGAACTATTGATTGCATTGCCGGTCCGACCAGGCAGAGTCGCGCGTTTTGCCATGTCATTACTGTGAAAACTTTGGCACTATATGAAGTGAGAGGAAACGCGACAAAAATTTGTTTTGCTGCTACGCAGTCGGAGGCGTTATGTCCGCCTTATATTATTCCAGCGGAAGTTCTAGCCTGGCGGATTGCGTCGTATTGTTTTGACCCACGGACTGCGCGGAGTCGCGGCTGCGTGTTGCACTCGCCTGATTTCCTACAGCTTTAGAAGTAATAGTAACGTGAGAATTAATATGTGAAAGGTGTGCGCGTATTTTTAAATGAAAAGCAGTGTTGTGCACTCTTGTGTAGA